>NW_015649224.1:139205-188182 GCF_001515625.1 Sinocyclocheilus rhinocerous | reverse complement strand
GGACGCGCTCAGTCATTCAGGCAGTCTCTCTCTCTCTCTCTCTCTTTCTCTTTCTCGCTTGCGCGCGCTGTTTAGGCATGTTTTGTGCTGTTGATGGTCGTCGGAAAATAATGTGTTTTTTTAACCTTAAACCGCATAAACACATTTCATTACACCAAATACACAAAATAATGTTTTTTTTAGCAACATCATATGACCCCTTTAAAATAATATATTATATAATAATTAAAGGTGCCAAAACTTTAACAGAATCATTCAGGCCCTAATATATTATAAAATAGCCTAGCCTACTACTACTAGGCCTACTATAAATATTATATATACTGTACAAATAATACAATAATATACAAATTACTATTACTATAATATTACAATATATACAAATAAATACTAAACATACAAATTACAGCAGAACAGAATAGAACAAAATATAATAAATTTTCTTTAGCTTATTTTCTGAAAGCTACATGGGCAATCAAATTAGAGGAAACTGTAGGCTACTTTGACTACAGAATATAGCTAGTTTTTAAATACCTATAAAACATAACAGGTTGCAATTGATTTATTAACATATTCATTTTAAAAATTCTTACCAATGCTCAGTCTAGTACAGTAGACTACTGGATTAGAAATGTAGTGTGACTGTCAGACAACACGTTGTCCCAATTAACTCAAGAACATTAAGATAAATAGGCTCCAGATAAAAAAGTAATATAACAGTAACAAACATACATTGCTCTCGTGATTTTTTATTTTATTTTATTTTACTTTACTTTAAAGCAAAGCGACCAGTGTCTGGTACATGGTCTTATTTCCTTTAGCCTATATCTAGGCCTACGTCTGGGACATATTATAGCCATGGACTAACCCTCAGCTGGAACAGAGTTAATTTAATTTAGCTTGTGGTTTGTATATTCTATATTGTTTAAACTTATATGACAGATATTGGTTTTAGACTGTCTGACATTTAGGCTACATGAACAAAAAATAAGCATGGATCATTCAGTATTAGGTATAACGGCAAACAGAATGAAATGGTTTTACCTTGCAGCCTTTAGGCCCCCCTGTAAACTGTCCGATTTCCTTGTCTTCCATTTAAATAATTTGAGCGTTCCTTTGCCGCGGTCATCTTTCTCCACGGACTCTTTGAGATTTGCTTCACTTTTAGAAAACAAACTCCTCAAAGATTTTTTGGTGGAAAAACTCTTTTTCGCCATGGCGAAACTTCTGAACGATCACTGCAGATCCACGCGAATTACTTTAGTAAAAGTTTATTACGATGTCGAGGCACGTTGAAGAACCTACTGCTCTATAGTAGTAGCCTACACAGTCAAACCTTACGCTCTCTCACGAACAGATGCTCTGGCTGTGCATGTCAAAGCTAGTGAGCCACCTACCGAGTGTTTTTGTATAGGTGCGCTCGAACTCAGCGACTGCGCGCACCCATGATTTCCATAAATTCAAGATGCAGTTCTCTTATGAAACACAGCTATAGACTCTACTTCTTTAGTGTTAGGGTTACTGACTCATCCAAGTGAATCGAATCTTTTGAATCAGATTAGTATAATTCGATCAGCGACCATTTGTGCAGGTTATGTGCGAGTAAATGAATCATCATCCTAAACTGAGGCTATACATTTTCTTCCATTCTGATCAACTGATCAAGTTGGCAACAAATAACAGCCTAAATAAATTAAGCGTTTCAATAACGTTATTTCATTGTCACCAGTAGCCTAATCTCCACAGTACGAAAATGATTAGTTTATTATTATTATTATTATTATTATTATTATTAGGCTATTATTATTATAGCTCTTTGCGAACGAATTTGCGAAAGAAACACTAAAAGGCAGTGGCGGAGCCAGGATGTTTTGGGTGGCCAGGGAGGGGCCAGAAACCAGTCTGGGGTGGCACAGAAATCTTAATTATTTCAATATAACACACGTTAACATACGCACTCATGTTGTTAGCACTACTCTGGCGATTTTATCAATAACGTTACCATAGTTTAGCAACTTAAAAACTACATGACTTCTCACAAGCAATGTAACAACAACGGTGCTGTTCGTGAAGAAAATTAACTAAGTTTCACTATAATCAGTGGCGGAGCCAGGATGTTTTCATAGGGGTGGCCAGCAACCAGTCTGGGGTGGCAAAGAAATATTCATTATTTCAATATAAAAATGTGATTGACTATAAAGTATTGGACTGTTAGTGCCTAAAACACAACTGAATACAATTAATTTCTACTAAATTGTATTTGAGATATTTGTGAATTAGATCAAGTAATGCTGAGTGAATATGACAATTTGTGTATTATTCCTCACCTCCAGGTATTTTAATAAAGGGTCTCACTATAGGTTTATTGCTTAGTCAGCTTGGTTCTGGCTCTCAAAACCCCCAAAAGCTTGTTCTCCATCGCATACTCATTGATGAGACATGCAGATAGTGATAAGAATTTAAATTGTGAGGTGAAATGACAAAATAGTCATTTGGTGGGAGTATAACTGCCATACATGTTGTTTCTGTTATTTAACATGTTTTGTTAAATTTGTTTAATCTATTCATGAATATTGAGCGTTTGTAACTAGGAACTAAAGTACAATTGCGTTACACACGGACACTTTTTTATGGTGCAACAGAGAAAAAGGACATACATTTTGGTGAAAAGGTATTCTCCGTGTGTGAATATAAGAGTTACTCGTGTTTTGAGCAAAGAAGTAAAGAAGATGTTTTCGTTTTTTGTTTGAATCGGGTATTTTCAAGTGAACTCATTCTCTCTTGGTTATATGCAGCCAGCGAGGTATGTGTATTACGTTTGTATTTCCCGAGTGTATTTGTATTTACTTCTTTAAGGTTTATGTGAACGTGTTTCTTTTACATTGTCATACTGTAGTTTGACGGTGGAATTCATTGATGATGAGTGAGATGGCGAAGATAAGGATGACAAGCGAAATAAATCCATCGGTAACCAGAACCACGGTCTCGTTTATTTCCTGGAGGGAGTGATAGTCAAACTCGAACTGCGTCAATGTTCCCGAACCTGCTTGCGCCCAGCCCGGACCTGCTGTGTCATAACTCGGCAAGATGGGATGTAACGTTATACAGATAAGCCCACGTTTACCATTAAGGATCTTCAGTTCATCAGTGTTTCATTAAGACGTTCATAAGTCAGACACTTAAGCTTGTGTTCTGAAAAGTGACAATAAGTTTGAACACTATAAGGGACTGTGTGTAACCTTAATAATTTATTGATATAGTCTATCCATAAAGATAAAAAATATTTAAAAAAAAAAAAAAAAAAAAAAGGGACGGAAGTCAACAGCACATAAACGCAAGAATGTAAAATGAGTTATTTTATGCATTTAAATGGTTTTATTTTCGTTTGTACTTTACAAAATAAAAATAGCGCATGTTTTCTAGTATACACTGTGTTCATATTTACTTGTGCATTAAATTACACAAAAAAAAAACAGCTTGCGCCTTATTGTGTAGGCCTATATTGTATATTGTGATCTCGAATTGTACAATATTTTAGTACATGCATTTGAGAGACGTTCTTTAATGTGATGCTATACATAAATTAATGCACTAATCACCTTTTTTGGTAATTTCATGACTTAACTGACAACAGAACTACATTGTATGCTCATAGATTATTGCAGGCATTATTTATGATGAAGCGATATAGAGCGTGCGCCTTATAATCGCGTAAAGTTGAAGAGTGTGCCCCATGAGCACAGTAAAACAGCTGTCAGGAGAGGAAAGTTTGTTTTACTGACATATAGAAAACAACATCTCATCAGACCTCAGTTCACGGTTGTTCTACTGAAGCTCATTTGACACATGTTCCGTAATTTCCGCGCTCGTTTGACTTGCGCCTGGCGCTGAGGCGAAGTTGAAGTACGCGTCTGAAAAGTCTCCCGTTTGATGTGCTCATAAAGAGATACGGCGGTTCCGCGTATTAATAAATGCATTTCTTGTCAAAAAAGGGACAAAACTGCAGTTTTGAGTGGGGTGGCCAAGCTTAGGTCCCGCCCCTGCTAAAAGGACAATTATGACATGAAAAGTTTTCAGCTGATTTTCAAAATCCATAGGCTAGCCTACTCTAAGGTAAATCTGAATAAAGCATTATGTGTAAAATTCACGCATAGGCCTACTGGGTCAGCTAGAAGTATATCGAGTCGGTGTTGCAGTGCCTATACGAATGAGCAAATTTCGGTAAAAAAAGCCTATTACCATCGCCAGCATGGATTACATGACTGACAGGTAAACACAGACGCAATAAAGACATCGAATGGGCGATAATGTAAATAGAGGATTTGGTTAATTTCAGTGAAGCTCAGATAACCGATCTGTAACATTAGCGTACAATGTCGGTTAGTTGTATAAATATGTAGTTATTTTATCACTGTAACGTCTGATTCAAGAGGAGATACTAAATACTGGTTATACTATTCTAGCTTTGTTATATTTTATGTAGGTTGAATTCAGGTAAAGTGGACCGTTTAAGCTTGATTGTAACCTACTGTGCTCAATTGTTTTACACTTTCAGAGCACAACAATGGTTTTTAATTAAAGGGACACCATTTCTTTAAAACATTTTTTAATGTAAGGTTGCTCACTAAATCTAAACAATTTTTATAGTGACATGCCCTATTTTGTTTGATACTGCAGGGAATCAAATGCAAAGAATACATTTAAAAAATAGTTTTACATATGGTTGCCATTTTAAACGTTCCTCTTAACACATTTTTGTTAGCCTATTTGTTGTTGCTTGTGTTATAGTTACATTTTTATTTATATGCTGTAGAGTTCATTCTCATCAATATTCTAAATAATATTCTGATAATTTAATGTCAGCACAACATGTTCTATCAGTTGTTTTGAATTTTACACATGAATTGAGTGAATTTTACTCAGCATACTCTATTTGTTTTTTTTTGGGTTTGTTAGCCTAAATATGTTGTTGAATATGTTTGTATAATAATATGTGTTAATAAATAATGTGTTTTAATTAAGATAAAAGATCATTTTTGATAAATCAGGGATGGCCTACTTTACCTGAAAATGAATTTGTCTGGAGTGCATGATCACAAAAAGTTTACTGGTATACCTTGCAAACAACACATTATATGAACTGTATTCAAATCGAAATATTATAACTGGACCTTAAAGTTAACAAAAGTTAAAGATAAGAAAAGGAAATAAATAAATAATAAAAAAAAAACATCTAGGTATCTAAATGATAAGTTTTACAAAAATTGGCCCACTTTAACAAAATTCAAGTTATTTTGTTGTTACTTTTCTTGTACAGAACTTTGGGATACACTAGCTGTAGGCCTATTAGAAACGTGCTCTATAAATAAATGTGACCTTGACCTTGACTATTCAGCTACTGTCCCTCAGTACTACTATTTACGCTACTGTAAAATCTTTCTTTAGTTTTATTCTTTTGGACAACTATCAAAACGTTTGTTACTAGTGTCTGCTATAGTTCTATGTAGTCTATGACTCAAACGTGTACAGCAGCAGTGCCTTTCTAAGCAACACTTTGAAAAACAAGTGTGTTGTGGCCATATTTGAAAATATAACAGAAATAGGCCTAATTATTCAAACAAATATAACCGCACCTATTACTGGTACCTGTGCTTCTTTTCCCACAAGAAGTAATTACATTTATTGGTCAGTAGATGGCGCCACTGAACAATATTTTTTTTAGTATGCCCATACGCACAATTGAAGAGGTAACCACTTAATATAAATATATATATATATATATATATTTTTTTTTTGTAGTATTATTGTTTTTTATAAAAACAAATTTGAATCAATCTTAAGCGTTGAATAGTGACAGATAATATTTGATCAGATTGCAGAATAGACATTTGTACAAAAGAAATAAGGCTAAAATGTAAGGTTATTTTGAATCCAACATGCGACTAATGAGGTCATGTGAAGTTCAATGCCGTTTGAAACATTTATCGTTGCATACTGTATGCAGGGTGCGAATTACGGTGTGTGTGTGGGGGGGTCTGGTCCCCCTAAAGAAGGCTTGACCCCCCCTGATGGACGTCAAAACTAGATGTAGGGGGGGTCAGATAGAAAGACGGCTAGCCTACGCGTAATATGGAGATTTACTTGTAAATATGAATACGCATAATATGGAGATTTACTTGTAAATATTAATATGCATTTCTATAGACCTGGCTGATTTTAAAATATCATTTTGGCAGCCCCTGAAATGGGGCGTATTGACAGTACCTGAGCGGTTGAAGAATAGGCTCATTCAAAGACGTGCATTTATTGCTTGGACGGAGCAAGAACACCTAAAATGCATGTGTAGATTCAGTCGAGTGATAAAGTGTACCCTCTTCAACTTAATGCTGTTGAACTGAATTTATGGAGCAAACTATTTGCTAAAATAACCATAACATTTACAGCACCGCTGGCTGAAATAAGCGTGCGGTTCTGTCCATCAGATGCGCGTGAAAGCTGCATGTGTTACTATAACAAACACTGCGTGTTTTCTTTCAGAATCATCATTGGCTGGTAGAAATACAAAAATAGGTTACATAACAGTTTTTGCGTAAAAATGAAGATAAGGTAAAGGTGTGAATAATTACATTTTAGACACATTGTCAGTAATTTCACCAATGAAAATAAAGCCCTAGGAGAACTGTTGTGCATCTTTGATCAACACAGAGCGGTGTTTCATTAATGAATCCACGTTTTTAAACGAATCGAGTGAATCAATGAAGTGAACCATTCATAAAGGCGGCCACTTGCTTCGTTTCTGAATGAATCAGCTGTTTGAACGAATCGATTGATTGAATGACTCACTGACTTAAGACAGGTATTTGCCACCACCTACTGGCGCTTTTAGTTGTATATAGAGTAGGCTATCATTAAAAAAATAATTATAATAATAATAATAATTCACTATTTATTTGTATTTTTGTATGTTGAATTAAAATATTTCTATCTAAAGCTACTTATATTTCAGCTACTTTTCTGTAATGTCTATTCAGTGTTTTTTTTTTCTAAATGAACACAATGATAACTATTATCTTTAATAATAACTTTATCTTTAATCGACACATGATGTGAATGTTAATTAATTAATCTCATTAATTTGAGATTAATTTGATTAATTGGTACATTAAGTAATTAATTAGATTTTTTTTAAATAATCACTTGACAGCCCTATTTAAAACATAAAAAAATACCCCCAAAACTGAAAATAAATTCTGAAATAAATTCTATAGTAGGCTACTGACAGGGCTTGTTTGTAGAATAACGCCTATCGATCTGAACCACAAAAGAAGAACATTTAAACAACAATAATGTTGAAAAATTAACTAGTTAAATGATAATAACTGCAAGTCCACCCGAATTAGGTATTGCTCTGACTAGAAGCATCATAATAACCTATACATTCAGACTGAGGTGAAATCAAAGCAACGCTCTCATGCCAAGTCAAAGTTGAACGAGTTTGATAAAGATTGTAATATCAAGGAAGGAAGTTGCTCTAAATTAACTTTGATTTGCCACAAGAGGCGCTGCTTTGAGTCTAAATGTATTATTTCAGATGGACACTTTTCCTCTACGGCACTCACTTGATAAGTATTGTAAGTCTGTCTAAAATGCTAAAAGTAGAAATAAACACTTGATGTGTTTAAATATGAGTCGTGTTTTTCAGTAGATCATATGCTATAGTTCACTCCATCATCATCTGCTCATGCTTCTGTCACTTGAAACTCTCATGACTTTGAGATATGATGGAAAATGCCCTGCTCTTTTCCATTCAACAAAGTGCATTGTGATCACTGGCTGTTAAACTCAATTACAAAAACAAAAAACAAAACAAGTTATTTTTTTAAATGATATAATTTAAATAAATAAATAAATACATACATACATTTCTATTTTCTAAAACATTTTAGCACATAGTAGGTAAAACTATCCTGTATCTAGGACATGACGTGAGCCAGGACTACCACTGGCACCCCTCAAAAAACAGGTGCATGATGCCCCGAAACAGAAATGGAAATTGAAAATGGCTTGATTGGTACTGTCATACTTGCAATCAGTTACTATTTTTTTCTTGCCCTGTTCATATGAGAAAAGAGCATGCTGCTTCCTATTTTACTGTTGTGTCACTCAGACTTCAGTCAGAAAAGCCCATGTTTTCGTCAAGGTCCATTAAAAAATCAATTCTAAATAGTAAATGACACGGCCAGTTGAGAAACATGACATGACTGTTGTGCCAGTTAGTCACGAGAATTTGATTGGCAAAAGGAGTGTATGAACATTTGAACTAGTTGATGACTAATCAACTGTTTGCAACCGATGTTGCCCATTTGACATGCCAGGGGATGTCCAGACCTTTAAAAAAATAAAGATAAAATAAATGTCATGCAGGCATGCTTATTGTTTCATGGTCCATTTATTAAAAATTCCTGGTCACACCACAGATTACTAACATTACCATCATAATTTCTAAAGATGAAGGCAGCTGTATTAAAAGCGTACACAGATACACAGAAATGTTTGTTATGTGGAAGTCTTGTTACAAGGTAAAACTCTTTCTCTGGAAAAAAAGGAGGGGCATATGTGAATTTTTGTTTTTGTTTGTGTATGCCTGGTCTGGGAGTCGTAGCCAGTCTTCATAGGATCAGCCGTTTTGGCCACTGTGAATGAGATTTATGCTAGTTTTGATGAGATGCAACAGTCAGAAGGTGCTGCTGATCAAGTGCCACTTGCAATACTTGAAATAAAAATAAATAAATGAAATAAAATAAAAAAACATTAAAGTGAATTTAAATTTAAAAATAAAATAAATTTAGATAAATAAAATAATATACAAATGTTAATGGGATACATTTAAATTGAGCAAATGTGCTTTATTGTTCTATAAAGTGCAAGTTTTTTTTTTTTTTACATAGTGGCAAGGAAAATGTGATTGTGAAAGTACCCACTCACACTTGTTGAAGTACTTTGCTGTTTTGCATGCTGAGGAAGAATAGAAACAGAAAAAAACATTTGTAGTTGTAGAGGTGAGGCATCAAACTGAAATACACCAGGACGATAAATTACGGCACAACAATTCTTGATCTTGTTTGTGCATTTGAGTGCGTCCAGTTGTACAAAGCTGATCAGATTACACAGAAAGAAACAAATCCTTGTACTACCTAAAAGAAAAAGAAAGTAGAAAGGTCAGTTATGCTGATTGCCTGTCAGTCATTCCACCCTTTTAATGTTGCTGTAAACAAAACAGGTTAGGCAGACAATCCATGCACAGTCATCTGGAAGTAAACCTGTAGTCTTTTTGGTGCAAATTAGGTGTGAAACATTTCTAGTGAAAATTTTTGTTGAAATCTATGACAAGGAACGTGTGACCATATGAAATATTTACAGTGAAATTCTGGTTCCCTTTCAAGGGGCAAGGCAAATAAGGGGGTGACATCTAGTGGATTAGACTAGCAATAAGATTAACGTAAATCTTATGTTCAATGTTTGCGGAAATAAATATTGAAAAAAATCGATTTGTGGCCTTTGAGAATCGATATTGAATCGACCACATTTTAAAAAACGATATATCGAAAAATCGATTTTTTTGCCCAGCCCTAATTTATACTATAGTCGCACCGGTAGTGATGTCATGGGCTGTCGCCGGCCAACGTGTTGTTGGTGTTTTTTCAATGTATGCTTCAGACACGGGTCACGACTAGGCGTTCCCCATAGCAACCCCTAGAGGACGCAGTGCTCAGTGCTCAGGGAACCATGGTTACATAAGTAACCGGAGACGTTTTATCTCAGCCATACAGTTGATTTAGTTAGAAGTGAGGCACATTATCTAACGTGTCATCAGCTTTTTACTGTGCAACTGTGACTTTTAATCATGCTTGGGTTTTTGAGTCAGAGCTGAAGAAGAAAAAGCGAAAATGCATTAAAGCATTAAACTGGCTGTTGACTAGATTACATGCAATATTTACGTTTATTCATGGCAACAGTCTCTCCTGCCTTTTGGACACTCACCCACACATGTATTAGTAATTTGACCTGCTAGTTTCTGTCTTTTTTATCTTTTGTCTTACCTTTTTTTTGGGGGGTGGGGGGATGATATCAGACATTAGATGTGTAACATGTGTAGCTATATTTAAATACACAAAGTGGGGGATCAGGGTGTTAAAATGTATTAAAATGTGCAAATATTGAAACCAAATCAAATACTGTCTTTAAGAAAGTTGGAAGCCTTTTAAAAAAATAAATAAATTTGTTAACATGTTAATTATACAAACTGAAATGTTAATAAATAATTAAATAAATAGATGTAGAAAATAACATTAACTTAGATTAATAAATACTTTGAAAGTATGGTTCATTGTTAGTTAATGATAGCCAATGCATTTACTAATATTTACATTAACAAATTGAATCTTATTGTAAAATATTACCAAGTAATGTATTAAAATTTCCACTGGATTGCTCTTAAAAGGCGCCCAAGGATGTAAGATCTGACAGAGCAGGATTTCTGTCGCCTTGGTCCTGTGTGATAAATAATCATTGAATGTTGCTTTTCCAGACCTGTTGGGTTCGCTGGAAAAGATGGTGCCAGTTGTACTTTCAATTTTCTTGTAGTCACAGATACATAATGACTGCAGTTCAAAGTGATTTATGGATAAGACAAGAAAGAAGTCAAATGGAAAGCAGCCAATTTGGCCAATAGCCCGTGAATGTTGTCTTTAGTATTCAAATTACACACAAGTCTTTCTGTAAGAGCTCAGGGCAGTTAATTACATTAATATAGCATAATAACATCAAACGAATGTGTAAAATCAATTTTTAACACAATATTCATTTTTTTAGGTGGACTATTCCTTGAAGGCTTGTAGTAGGTCAACTACGAAACCAGTTATCTTTGATGTGCTTTTTAAAATTGTTTCGCCCCAATTGAAACATATTACATTTTAAAACCTTTCCACATGTTAGCAATCATACATCACATTCCTTTACCTAATAAGCACAGGATTAAAGCCATGTTAACATTAATTAAATGGAAAAAAACTGATTGATTTCTAAGTTTCATATACATTTTCCCTTAGAATTAAAAAGATAGGATTTGCTTTAAACCCAGTTCCACTTAGAAATTGCTAGGAAATTTCACAAAGAATTACAAAGAAACTGCAAGTAAAACATTGAATTAAATTTGAATTTTTTTTTTAAAGTAGAAAGACTGAAATGGTGTAAAATGTTGTCGAATAATCTCTAACTTTACTTTACAGTGTACTCAATACACTTATCAACTAATTCTTGAACAAAATGAACAAAATTAATATAAATATTGCATGCCATCAAGGTTATGTACATTCTTGAGATAACAACCCTATGTTTTATGCATTTAAACTACTTTTGGCCCAGTGCTGCACTGGCCACTGTTGACAGGAACTAAGCTTCTGGGTTTCAGAGAATGACTTACTAGCAATTACTGAATGCATGAAGTTTTAAGTCTGTACAGGAAGGCAATGCAAATACTCTGAACATGTCACACACACACACACACACACACACACACACACACACACACTACTCATGTGTCATGTAATTTACAGCAAGTCAAGTTCCACTCTTTCTTTCTCTGTGGTGTGTTTTCACATGCTTCTCTCTGTTTCTTTCTTTTCTGCCATAAAAGGGCCTCTTGCAACTTCTCCTAAGATGTATTCAAAGTGGTGGTTTGACATGCTGTCAATGACAGATGTAGTCTCTCTCACTTGTTGTCTGTCGTTCTCTCACACATACCCTGCTGAGGTGTGTTTGTTCTGGTCTGAGGTGTGTGTGTGGCGTGGGACTCTCCCTTCATGTGTGCACCCTTGAGGGGAGAAGAGGGGAGGCTGTGACAAAAGGAAACAGATAAGCGTTGTACTCAGAGGGGACAGAGAAGATGTGAGGCATTACTTACTGTAACTGCTTTGTCTTCCGTTCCTGACATTTATGTTGATCATACCACAGTTTTACCTGCTGATAGAGACTAGAAGAGCGGTTTAGTAAAAGTACAGGTCAGCATTGTGTGGGAATGGTGACTGAGCGTGACAAACTGCCAGATAAGTTACTCAAATCAGTGCTTTGCTTCATATTAACCTCCAGTTTCACAAATAGTAGAACTATGTTAATTTTACATAGTTATATAACTGAAAGCTCGTCTGAACACAACTGTATAGTTCAACAAAATTTGTTTTGTTTTATTGGAGCGGGGCGAACCAGCATTTAGGTGCTTCAGAAAGTCAAAATTTAACTTGAACTGATGTCAAAGTTTCTTCAGCAATTAAACATGAGTTATTATCATCTTTTATTATATAATAGCTAAGATGAGTTCATTTGAAACCAAAACTATGTTTTTACTGTAAATTCCACTATAAGTAAGAGTAGGTAAAGGTTGAAGGTGGTTTTATTTATTTTTTTCATGTCAAAATGAAAAATAGTGTTGCATGTGATAGTAGACATTTTTGATCAGTCCTAGCTGATGAGCAACAATTTCAGTTCCTCTACTTTCTAGAAATACGACCACAGAGATCAACTTTTGTGTGGGACTTTCAAATGAATAAGCCTGATGGGTGTTGTATGAGTGTGTGGGTGACATAGTAAAGTCATTAACAGCATAAGACAGAAAGAGTGAGGTCTTAGACAAGTAATGTTTAATGTGCTACATTATAAAAGTTTGTCAAAAATAGGTTCTCACATATAAAGTATCAACATCTTTTGGACTGAGTCAAAAAATAAACTAGGATAACAAAAGAAACACAAAGTCACTGTACAAAAGTCACTAAGTAATGGAACCGTCTTGTTTCTAAACCTGGCTGTAGCTAACAATCAAATATCCTGCACTTGGATCTAGTTCCTGCTTTTTCCTGTGCTGATATCAAATAAATTAAAAAAGCATAAAATATGAACCTGACCATTTAACTTTTTAGTATGAGGTACTGTTGTGTCTGTAGTTCTGTAGTCTATAAAAAAGTATTGCAATCTTCATGATTGGCAAATTCAGTTCCAGCTACATTGATTTGATCATTTTCATAGTGCTAACAATACTTGTTTGGATTAAAGAGACAACAGTAAACATTGGTAGACACAACCAAGTAACAATATAACTAAGAAAACAAAGAATTTTTCTCTTATTTTAAATATTAAATTAAAACTGAGGCATGTTCTCTTTCCAATGTCAAAGGGGTTCAGGACTTGAAAAACCAAACATTTTCTTCTGCCATATTATCATTACAAGCTACAGTGAATCATCTCTTGAAAAGATGCTGACAGTACATTTTTTATAGCTTTTCATAAAGGATTAAATCCAGAATTTTTTAACACCAGGTAAAATCATACACACATACTCATACACATACACATTCGCATCCACAATGAATAGAATGGACGGGAAAATCCAGTCCTTTTGGGACTGTCACATAGTGTCCATAGTGGGATTAACACATTATTCCTGAGAATCCCAGTATTTTTTTTTTAAGAATTAAAGAAGTTAAAAAAACATAAAAAAGAGAAGGACACATATAAACAAGTATTAAAACATTTGATACAGTGCTCAAATAAGAAAAAACAACAACAACAATAAGTTAAGACAAACTCACACAAATAGACTTTCACATGGGTTTGAAAACCAGCTGAAGTATGAGGACATTATAATCACATCTTCATTCTATAACAGGTCAGAGGGTAGAAGTGCAATCACTTGACATAATCTTCAAGTCTTTGGAAACACTATTTGTTTGGTGCGGCTTTAATTGACTTGGTTTACGCATCTTCTCTCTGATTTATCCCTCGAACTACTAGGGAAGAGAGGATTTTTGGTGTCAACTAGGGAATACTCTGTGCATAGATAGCAATTTTTTGGGTTTCTGGTAGACCTGAACAAGCTATATGTCATCCTTTCAACATTTTCCCTCATCTAATCCTCCTCAGTCTTTATAGAGGGCCGGTGGTTGAAGTGTACCACGCTGGCTCTCTCTTGGTGATGACCCATGGCGGTTACCCCATGAGGTACTACAGCAAAAGCCTTGAGGAATCCAACATCCTCCTTCCCCTCACCGCTCTCCAAACTTATAGCCAACCATTTTTCCAAGGCAGCATCCACCTGAGCCTCTCCAGCACTCTCAGGCAGTGCCTCAGCCTCCTGACTGGCATCAAAGCGCTCTACCATCTCTGCTGCTTGCCTCAGCTCTGGGATTTCAGGACGGGCAGCGGGGCAGAAGCTGGAGCGCTGATGGAGGTTCAGAGAGAAGCGATGGATGAAGCCCCTAGTGCAGGCTTGGCAGGAGTGGGGTCGGTCACGGGAGCTGTGCAGCCGACGGTGGAGTTTGAGGTGAATGTACTGGGTAAACTTCACCCCACACAGCTTACACTGATATGGCTTCTCCCCAGAGTGCAGGCGTAGGTGGGTTTTCAAGTTGCTGGTGCTGCTGAAGCGTTTGTGGCACACCTGTAGACATTCAAAGAGAACATTAAAAGATCCTGTAATTCAAAAGCAAACAAGAGGCAGCAGACAAGAACAGAAGGCAACCTCTCTGCTGCCTTACATAATTGCCTTGTTGTTGCTTTGGTATGTAGACAGTGAGCCAGTCGTGTTTTTTCACTAAAGGACTGTATTTATTTTCGGTGGTCAAGATGAATGAGTAGCACAGGCTGACGCCACTGTCACACCCTCTCTAGTTGCTGTACAACAAAGCGTTTCTCTTAAAGGAAACAGGAGAGACAAGGTAAAGGTTCTGTCAGAGATAAGCAATGTTGTGTGTGCGTCATCGAAAATAATGTTCTTTTTAGCAGCATCATATGACCCCTTTAACAGAGTATAACTGTCATCTGATGCCCTTTATCTTGATTTTCTTTCACAGCATATACACTCACCTGGCACTCATGTGGTTTCTCGCCTGTGTGGACCAAGTGATGTTTCTGTAGGTGGGCTAGTTGGGTGAAACTCTTTTTGCACAAGTTGCACTGGAATGGCCTCTCTCCACTGTGGACCCTCAAGTGCACCTTTAAAATGAACATACACTCTTTAGTCTTACTCAGTTCCATATCTTTCAAAAACAAGACTCTAAATCAAGTACATTCTACTCACTTTGAGGTTGGACAGCTGACTGAAGGTCTTGAGACAGATGTTGCATTCATACTTGATTTTGCCATTCTGCTTCTTGAGTGGGTACGGGAGAGACTTGTACCCAGGTGCTGGTGGAGAGGACGAGGATGAAGGTGATATGCTTTTGGGTGTAGCCAGGCTGAGGTTGATGGCTTCTTCATATTCAGAGAGAGGCTTCTGGAACATTTGCTGAGGGGATTGCTTTGGCTGAGGTGAGAGTTCGGGTGTTGCAGGGGCTCCTCGGGGTGGAGTATTTGGGATTCTTTCCTTCAGACCTCCATGAAGTGGGGCAGGATAGGGCAGTGTAACTGGTAACAGACCTGGTTGGGGTATGGAAGGGTAGGGCAAGCCATTACTACCCAGGAGTCCGTTGTACCGGAGACCCCCTTTTGAGGGCAACATGGAAGGGAAGGGAGGGGAGTATGGAGGCAACAGCAGACGTGAATAATGAGAACTGTATGGTGGTAATAAGGGATATGGAGCTTGCAGGGGTCTAGGTGAGGGCAATGAAGGGTATGAGATCAGACCTTCTCGATGACCATAGAGGCCGTGTAAGTGGAGTGGAAGGTCTTGCGGTGGGGACAGGGTGGGATATGGGTGAATTCTTATGTTCATCTCTTTCTGGTTGGGATGTGGAGAATAGACAGGCTCTGGCGAAGCAGCTTTGTGGATCTTTTTGCTGAAATCCACCACCTGTTCATCCGGTGTGTCAGGTGGCGTGTCCCTCTCAATAACCTCTACATCGATCTTTTCGTCCACTTCATCTTCCTGTCCCTCACTTTGAAGTTTGTGTGGGCTTTGGGGATGTTTAGGGTAGTAGGTGTACAGAGGTAGGGGCTGCTTCTGATACTCAAAATCAGGTATGTACTCTGGAGAATGAGAGAGAAAAAAAAGGTCACACAGTGCAAGTTGTAGTGTGAATACTGACAGACAGCAGAGGTGAGAATCCAAGTATGAAACTGGTGTGGGAAGTCTTGTTTGAGACTTGACCCATTTCACATTCAACAAATCTTCTGTCGCTGAAATTGACCAAGCAGGTCAAAGTCTTTGCAGAGCAACATCGGTCACCCATCGAACAGGCCTGTATGCCTGTATGTGATACACCTACTCATAACCATCCTCCTCAAATGCTCACTTATGGTAAATGGCAGCTCTTTCAGTTTAAAGCTGACAGGCAGAAGATATCTGACTGGTTTCTTTTTGACAAAGAGATAGTTCTGCTTTCACGTAGCACCTAGATTACAACCGTGTGGGTGTTCGCAGTGTGGGTGTGTGTATGTTTGTGAGGTGGAGGGGCATATGTATGTGTCGGAAGAAAGGAGCCTCGTGTGACGCCAATAGTTCTCACTCAGAAACTACTCTGACTCACTATAACAGCAGATGTCCTCAACCATGGGAAAAATCCTACAATACCACTTTAGCACTAACTGTTACTTACTGTTATAAAGGAAATCGAGATAAGGTCAAATTATTACTGTCCTTTCACTCTAGAGATTGTAAAAACAAAGCCACAACAGCTAGCTTCTTTCAGTAACCTTTGTGGTGACTCAGACAAAACATGCTAAATCATGGAGAGTAGTACAAGGCTCATCTGTGCCACACAGCAATGGGAAGATTACACAAACACATTATAACCCTTGTGGTCAAAGCTTGGTTCCTCAAACCTGATGTAAACCAATCTGGTGCAACATTTACAGGCATCGTCTAGGTATTTCCTAACTACCGCGAGGAAAGTGAAAATGGGTATTTGAAACTCTGAAGAGCACAACAGCACAAAGCAAAATGCAACTTACAAACATTAATACAAATTCTAAAATCTAAACAATGGAGGAACACAGATGAACAGAATCAACAGACATTTACTATGTTTTATGTTAGACTAAGTATCAGCAGATCTGTTCTAAGAAATTAATCTATATTTATGCCAAAGTCCATAAAAAATTCAAATGATGTAATATTACGCTTTCTAAAACTGAATATACAGATTTCTTTAAACCTCACACAGGAAGTAAAACTTGTTAACGCAGACTGAATGATATAAATTGAAAAAAGCGGCTCTGAAAAGGCTAATGTGCTTCACAGTGTCTGACTTTCTAATGAGGGATATTTAATAATCAGGTGTAATTGTTCAGTGAAAGCATCACCAGTGAGAGGAGCATACGTGTCAACATGACTCAGGTAATGGTCCTTAACAACAGCACACAAAATGAACACATAGACATACATACATTCCGAGGAGTGAATGAGAATAATATATGCCAGTGTGAGATTGAATCAATGTGACATAAGGAGTATCGCATGACATCTCCTTAGATAGAAAATCCAGAGAGTCCATCGTTTTGTCATAAACATACACACGCTTACTCACTCTTACGGATCATACACATTCATAAACAGTTTCATTTACAGCCACTTTCATTGCTTACTACCTCTAGAGTTTCAAATGACATTTAAAGAATCAAAATTCATTATCATATCGTGTGTGTGTAGTGTTATATTATATATTAGATCAAACTAATGTAACATCATTTTTTTTAGAACAGACTTATCAACGAATAAAAGCCTGGTACCACCTTAACTGTGTGATGAATGTTGCTATTGGTGGCATAATATCATAATGGTCAAACCTATATAAGACACTGCCACAAAAAAAATAAAAATAAACATCCTCCCTGAATATCAGCATAAATAATGTACACAGAAGAACTGAGGGTGCCCATTTAATTGCTGATCTTTTAGAATAAAGGCATTAAAAAAGTCACCTGATTCAGAAATAGACGAAAAGACAGAGACCAGGCACAGTATAAACATTATCTTGGGTGAGTGCACAGGAGGGGCAATATACAAAGATAACTCAGGTGACTAATAATTCCATAGTTTCAAGAAAGCCAGAGAGAAAGCAATAAAGAAATAAAATGAAAAGGAAAAAACTATCTACATAAAAACCAACATTTTATCTAGTTTTTCCCTCCCTAGTGCCAAATAATGTGGGATAATTCCAGAGCCCATGACTCACTTGGCTTCAGACTGTCTGGTTGCTCTTGCTGGCCGCACAGTCTCTGGGAGAACTCCGGACTGTACCACACCAACAGCTCCTGCTTGGGCTCCACGGGCTGGATGGTGTAGAAGAAGATCTCCTGGTTATTTTGACAGGCCACCAGGTTCTGTTCGGCCAGCGATCGTGCTGGGTTGACGTACCGCATCCAGTTGCTGCGGTGGACATCGTAGCCATCAATGAAGTGGTGTAGGTGTCCACCACTGTAGATCTGGATGGAGAGAAAGGAAATCACGTTAATGCTTCACGCTAGTCTGCAATGTCAACAATGCCATCATAATTAAACATTACAATTTTAAAATTTGATCTTTTAAAAAATAAAAATTAACACATTATACAAACAACACATTATGCATTGATTTCAGTGACAATCTGTAAATAAGTTTTAAAAAAAAGTTGTTACAAATGATTCTTCACCTCTGCCATGAACAGAACGCTCTTCAGACAGCTGTTTATATCAACTCCTCTGTGTCTTCTAACCTGTGAAAGTGTGTGTGTGTGTGTGTGTGTGTGGCTTGTCCCGCAGAAAATGTGTGACTAACTTTGTGTGTCAATGATGTCAAGCTCTTTATAAAGCGCTGGGCGTCAAAACGATCTACACATGCTGCCAGTCACACGCGCTTCTCCTCCCCTGTCTCCACCCACTTTTATTCTAATTTGTAAATGGGGGAATTCACTGCTGAGATGTGCCAGGGCATGTTAAGTCCCCTATCGCAGACACTCCTTTTAGCAGTTACACCCTTGAAGACTCATAAACACAAACACACTTTCACCCACACGAACAGCCTGCTCTTCACATCCGTCCACCTGCCTTTGGTCACGTGACATGCTGTGTCATTTCATTGCTTTATGGCAACAGGAAGTCAGTATGGATTTACAGGAAATGGAGAAAAGAAAAGGACAGCTCAGACTAGGAAAACCCACGGTGACACACACGAATGTCAAACACACTCGTGCCTGCATGCATGTATGCCCTCACACGAGCACAGCCACACATATAAACACAAACAAACACACAGATATATCTAGTGCCCTTGGCAGGGAGCTAAAGAGACTGAAGTTCACTTGCATGCTGATATGACAACAGAAATGTAAGGACTAAAAAGAAAGTGATTGTGTGTGTGTGTGCATCTGCCACTCAGTCTCTGTGCAGGAATCCCGACTTCTCTAAAACCTGGCCACAAACCAAAGACTTGCGCTATTCTTTGCGTTTTTGTCAAATGGTTTCGAAATAGCTATACTTGGTAACTTCTGCTGAGTAAACCATTGTATGAGAACAAAGCAGGAATCTACAACAAACAGGATAAGATCTCTCAGAGCTTCCTCTGTGTTTTCCAAGTAAGCCCTTGAGTGTTCAGCAAACTAAGCCTAATAGGAATAACTACTCTTAGTGCATGTGTGCATCTGAACTTAAGCGAGTATTTGAAAAAGACAATCATGTTGAAGAAACCAAAGCATATTTGGATGTATTTGAGCATGAATGAATACGCTTCCGGCTCCTTTCAGCTAAAATTCTCTGGAAAGTCAGTCATGACAGGTTTGGCAGCTTTTCACTCAGTAGAATCGGTGAAAGATTAGATCAACAATGAAGTCACTTACCCTCCAAAAATATTTCCTGTTGGTCTGAAGGGGCACATTTTCTTTGGTGTGAATAACTCCTTGAAGAGGTCCGAATCGTGTACCTTGAGGTATGTACTCTTTGCTAAAAACGCCAGTCACCTGCAAGAATGAAGAGTGGCACTTGTGAACCAACTTATTCAGGAAGGAATAAAAATAAATGATTATTGATCTATTCACTTTGAACAGGAAATTGCATTGCATGATTTCAATGAGGCGTGCTTGGTTGGTAAGAGTCTTTGGTGACCTAAGGTAGCACACTATCCTCGCAGGTTAATGAGTTAAGTAAATAAATAGACTTATACTTTCCCTGCTCTACTTGGACCCTAACCTAGAAACATACAGCTGTCCTCAATAACGCCTGACCCATTTGACCCTGCTGGCAAAAGTTGTGTAGTATTGACAATCAATCCTGTCTGAGGTCCTAAAAAGACAAAAAAAAGGAAAGCAGAGGGAAAATAGAAGACAAAATGGAGCAGGTGGTCCACTCTCAATGCTCTGTAGAAACCAGAAAGTAGGCTTGTAAATAGGTCACACTGTGGCGTGGGGATCAGTTGCCCCCTTTATATCATCAAGCCACTCCTGCACTTCTTTAACTCTTATGATAAGTTTACATGCATCAATTTTAGATGAAAAGTCCACTTAAAGCATAGTTATGATGGTTGAAACTAGATTTGAGGCAATAGGAAGGAATGATGTATTCCAAGAAGCACCAACAGGAAGGATAGTTTGGGGGGCACAGTTATTGGCTGGAGACGAAAGCTGTGGCGACAGTAGAATTGTGCATCGTTAGTGTTGCGTGACTAATTGGTAGGTCTTTAGTGATTAACTGCTCAGAGAGGGCTTAGGGAGTAAGAGGAAGGGGGTAGGAGAGTGAGTGTCAGACCAACGGCACCACGCCACCCCAACGCACACGCTGAAGCACTCAACCCTCCATCCAAACATGATTCCCCCACCCCAAGCTGTCCAAGGATCTTCGGTCCAAACAAAAGTTAATCAGTCAAGCTTAACCTACTTCCTTTGGCTGAGATTCTGCAAGTGTGTGCGTTTGCGTGTTTGTGTCCTTCCCGACCCTGGCATAGATCACCCCATCTGCCACGTGCCCCCCTTAGTTAGGCACACTTCTCAAGCTAAGGGTCAGGGAGCATTGTTTATACGCCCCCTTTGATGCATGACTGTGTAAATTTGTGCCTTTGCCCGCTAACACCGTCTAAAAACTTCTATCTTGTTAGTTCCAATTTAGTTTTCAGTTTGAAATAAAAGGAAAATGTAAAGAAAAGTATCAGTGTTTAATGCTCATTGTATCAGCATCTGCTAGCAGTGCTGCTAGCTGCTAAAATCAGATAGCAGTCGAGAGATAACAGTCACTTTCTGTTCTCTCCCACAAAACGTGCAGTCGTAACGCACTAACAACACATTAAAGCAGCAAAACGCAGACTTTCACAAATACAAAAACTTTGGAATGTGTGCGTATGCATCACCGAAACCATCTAGCGGATGACTAGCAGCCTGGTCACCATGCTAACGCCATTGACAACATAAGAGCAATGCTTTTGACAGAATCAGCAGAGACAAGAGGAATAGCATGCACAGAAATGGGAAGTGTGTAATGGCTCTCGAAGTATTTGTAAATTTCAACTAGTGCGAGTACAGAGATCTGCTGTTAGTAAAAGTTTTTTTTTTTAAATATGTGTCTGACAGCGATTCTAGTTGTGCCTCAATCTATCATGACAGGAAATATGTTGTTGTATCGTTGTTTTTATCTCCATGCTTAAAAAAGGAGAGTCAGCGTGGGAAAAGATGAGAATGAGAATATAAACCAAAGACATAAAAGAGTTTGTGAAAGAAAAGGGGAAGAGCAAGAAACAATTTAGTGCAGACCAAATGAGAATAAAAAAAGAATAAACTATATATACACACACACACACACAAACACACATATATATTCACTGTATGGAGTACAGCAGCGTGAACATTTTACAAAACCTCTCCTTCAGTGTTTGACGGAAGAAAGAAAATCAGTAAGTAACAGAATTGTAATATCTGGCTAACCTTGAGGTCTTAACACAAGCTGAAAAATGTTAACACATTTTTCTGTCTTAGCACATTTTGTTGAGATAGACCAGAATATGTACATGTGTGCGTATGCATCCTCCCTGAGCTGATGACCACAATTTCACACCTTTAAAAAGAGCAGGGGCAATAGAAAGAGGAACTGACTTTCACCTGCGAAGGAGGGAAATTGGATCATGCAGAAGACAAACAGAGCAGTGACAAAATGCATGAAGACGCAAAAGAAACCATAGCAAAGGTGTGAAGAATGACACAGTCAAATGTGTTTAAACAAGAAAGAGATAGAGATAAGGACAATGATCAAAAAACAGAAATAGAGAATTTTTAATAATGCAGCCATGGTAAAATTTTATTGACAGCACTGCAGTAATCTTATTTTAATACTAAATTTACGAAGTTTGTTAAATACGCCACAGTTAAAGGTAAGTAAGACACAGTCACAAAATAAACCCAACAAAATATTCAGGTATCATCCTAAAGGAGTTTATTGTGAAATTTGACTGGTTAAAATAACCGTTAATGAAAAATAAGTCTGATATTTTTTATGAAAGATATATTGATTTGAGTTGAGAAGAAGGTTTAAATTAAAAGTATAGTGTGGATGCCAAGGACAATGGTGAAATACACAGTCATTCAACTGCAAAATGCCTCCACTGACCAATCAGTATCAAATATTACAGAAAGCGATGTAATATAACCTTCTGAGACGCACATCAACAAAAAACAAATGGATAGCCAATGTGAAAGCTCATTGAAAGCAGAGTGAGTGTGTGAATGTCAGGTAGAGAAAGAGTTAATGTGATTAAGCTGTTACCTCATAGGTCCTCTACCTGCCTGATCCCTGACCTGCCAATGGCTGTCATCGTCACACTGACCTACTGAACCACACCTCGCAGGGCCCTCATACAGTGCGAAACGATGTCAAGAAGTATCTGATACTTTGAATTGAACAATCCCTTTTCATGGAACTTTATTTTTATACATCTAAAGGGTTACGGCTTAATGGTTAGGTATCTAGGCTCAGACAGAGGTGAACCTGAGGAACTGAAACACCCTCATATGTTTGCAACAAAACAGTATCAGAAATTACTTTGTGTTTTTTTTCTGACAAGACAATACCAATTCAGTAGCACCTATGCACTATCTGAATCTGTTTTGTAAGTATCTGCTCCAGGAAAGCATATAAAGTGAAAGCAGTGTTGCACAAGCTGCTTTAGGCAACAAGTGTTTATTAAATGATGAGTAATCAAAAGTCTGTTGAAAAAGGAATTGGGAATGTACTGTAGTGTACACAGCTAAAGCTGCAGGCTATTGTACCTGGTTGTCAGCGCTGTACTGGAAGGTGAGGTTCCGTGGAATGGAGGTCATGGCTTTGGGAAGGCTGAAGCTGGGTTCGGATGCCTGGTCTTGGACGGTGTAGGTGCAGTTCAGTGCAAAGTCTACCTCCCTCCACTCGCTCATGTCCTCTAGAGATGCCTCCAACTTCATTTTCTCTCTTTCCCTTTTCAGTTGCTTCTCTGCGGTATATTTTTTGTAGATTTTCTTGTATAAGCTGTTTGGTATATTCTCCTTTGGTTTGTGTTGCTTTGGTTCTCTGTTGGAGATGTCCTCCTTTTGCTTTATTTGTTAGTTAAAGATCTAAAGAAAACCCAAAAGATGCATTTAGACATACACATTTCCTTTCAGGTTCATGAATGAGAATAAATGAGACATCACAGATGTAGTAGTATGATGCCAAATGTGATAACCCTGACTTTTATGAGAAATGTACTGTATTCTTTTACGAGTGTAGTCACAACTAGTCACTGACATATAACATTTAGCGCTATTGTGTCTGTAGGCCAGAACTAGGAGTATTTTTTAAGCTTTGTACAGGTAATTATTTCATATTCATTGGTGATCTCACTTTGACTAAATCAGATTTTTTTTTCTTTCTATGAATGAAATAAATAATAATAAAAAAAATGTTCCAAACTCACTTCACATTCATTCAGCTGTTGCATCCTCAATATCTTTGGTTAGGTCATCTCTGCTTTCCTGTTGCCCAGTCACTCTGTCATCTTGTTTGATTTCTCTCCAGTTTCCATAAATTCCAAAGAATCTTCCAACAGCAATTCCCCTCTGATATTTCAAACTCTCTTGTCCGTTGCCTACTGTTACTCAGACTGTCCACGCTGAGCTGTGTCAGACTTTTGAGTTGCAAAGACTAACCAATCAGCATCTGGCTTTAATCATGTGACCGCCAGGATTAGTCAAAGGTGATACAATTGGGACACTGGAAGTGTTTCGGACACAGCAAGCCCAAACGTACACATCAACACCTTCAGCAGACAAAGGATTGTCTTGGACAATCAGAATGCAGTTGGACAACTGAGTAAAAACAGATGGTTGGATCACTGAAAACACACCAATGGACTTTTGCTTGGATGGACTCTTAATGAGCAATCTGGTCCCAACCCAATTAGACCCCCCTCCCTTCAAACACACACATGCTACAAGCACCTCTGTGACCTAGATCTAGACCTGGCCTGGTGTGTGATACTCTGTTGTGGCCAGTAGTGTAAGAGATGGAGACAGGAAACAAAGCAAGTCAAACTGAGGAGCTTCTCAGACACCTGTCTGAAGGGTTTCATCACTCTGTCAGGATGCCACATGCAACAATTCTGAAACAGAAACCTCGGTCCAGTCTAAACTCATCAGTTCTGACCTGGAACGTTCGGTCCATGTAAATTCATCAGGCCTAATATGAAGACTCATGAGCATCGGTCAGCAGCGGTCTAAAAAAAAAAAAGAGAACTCAAACAGCATGAAAAGAGTTACAGTCCAAGAATGAGCCTGTTTTTTAAATAAAAATTCTAATAATTCATTAATTAAATATGAAGAAAAAATGATTTGCTGTCTTGTTTTCAAATACAAATATCTAAACATTCTTACAGTCTAGATACATTTACTTGAGAAGTCTTGAAAATGAATCAAAATTATATGAGTTTTTTTGCTTAAAACAAGAAAAAAAATCTGCCAATGAAATGAGAAAAATAAACTTTGAATCAAGTTTTCTCTCCAGTTTCCATAAATTCCAAAGAATCTTCCAACAGCAATTCCCCTCTGATATTTCAAACTCTCTTGTCCGTTGCCTGTCACAAAAAATCTGCCAATGAAATGAGAAAAATAAACTTTGAATCAAGTTTTTTAAACTCCACTGGCAGTAAAAAAAAAACAATGAATTTTCAGTAAACACTTAATATCTTAAGTCATTTTGCTAAAATGTAAATGTATCTTGTTTTAAGAATGTTTAGATATTTATACGAAATATAATATAATCGCGATACATATTGATATTGAATTATTGTCCAGCCCTAAATATAATTGTGCACTACTTCTAATTTCTTCTCAAATCATGCTGTAGAGCATAATCATCACTCAAACAGTAATGGTGATAATATCATTTAAAATAAAATAAAAAAATTTTTGGACACCACTGTAACTGAATAAAATGTGGTATGGAGTGGCATTCAGCAGAACTTTTGGGGTGGGTGGGGATGTAAATATTTGCATGCTATGAATTCACGCTTCAGAACGAAGTTAAAGAATCTCTTCATGTTAGGAATGTTTGTGGAAATTCTCTTCCTCGTGTTTCACCACCTAATATAGAACTTGGATTGTTACTGAACTTCTGCCCATAAAAAGTAAGATTACTTATGTCAATCATCATATTCACCTTAAAAAAATGCTCTTCTATGACTACAGAAATAATTGAAACTGTTCATCACACATTAATAACTTGACTTCAGGCAAACAATTTCCTACAGTCTACGTAATACTGGAAAGGACATTTTACATTTAAACCAATATTAAACATTGACCATCTCTACCATGTTGATTAACACCAACTGCATTTAAATGTCGTATCTCAGAGTGTCCATTTTACTCGTGTTCCCTCATGGAGTGAAACAGTCAGTAAATTGGCTGCCATATGGCTCTTGTGGCCATTTTCGAGACGCATGTGGGCCGCATGGCGTAAGTGTGCCTCTCTTTTCACTGGGCTAATTTCTCTAATTTGCAGACAGTCTGGGCTGAGGCTCAGCCCGGCGCGGCGTGAGCAGAGCTGATCATCCAGGGCGTCACTCTATTTGCACTTTTACAGGGGAGGGTTGACCCCACCGGGGGAGCGTCAGGTTTTGGGGGGGGGGGGTGAAAAGCAAGGGGACAGTCAAAAGAGAGAACCAGTGACATGGGCTATACAACCTGTGCGTAGTAATATACCTTAACACATTACACTGCTTTGACGGCCAGTTTATGTCACAGATATGTGAGGTCTCGCATATTTAAGATTCATGCACAATACGGTAATTGAAAGCAGCATGTGTGACGTTCGAGACAACACCCAGTATGCTAACGGAGGAGTTGAAGTATGCGGTATGTGGTATTAACAAGGTGACAAAACAGATTCCTTTAGTTGTGCAATGGCCAACTGTTCATATAAATGATGACACATGGTTTTATTCGATAAAAGAGAAATCAATGTTAGAAACTGAATCCCCATCAAGAGGCTAAAAAGTTTGCGGATTCTCTCTGTGTCAAGCGTTAAACTAAGTATTAGTTTGTAATGCCTGTAAAACTGAATAATGTGAAGCGGCATACATCCATTAATTCTGATTACATCTGGTTCTATGAACTGTGAGTCAGCATTTTCAATTCTGAACAAATCAAGTCATTCAGCGTTCACCAGTCCACTTTCTTTGCTCCACCAGGGTGAAAATTCACAATAATTTCCAGACAAGGAAAGACTCGTTTTTTGACTCATTGGGTGGGTTACTGTACAATTCTTTCTTTTCTTTTTTTCAGTTTTAAGTGCATTTCTTACACAAAATGGCAGGTTTTAGAATATCTTTTAAATGTTATTTTATTTTACATTCTTTTATTTGTCCATATTACTGGAATGTACGCCTTTGTGCTGATTAATGAACTAAATAATAAACTGAGTATAGAAAATAAAGTGATTTCAGTCTTGATGAAATCTTCTGACAAACTTCATAATGGTAACCACCTCAAATCCCACACTGAATCCTTCAGAGCAAGTTCAAGGCCAAAAACAGCTCACAGATGTTTCAACTTCCTAGAAACTGACCTCCAGCTTGAAAACAGTGTAAACAACCAGGAGAAGAGCTTATCAGAATCAAACAAATAATATGAAGACAGAAGTGGCATAACAGAACAAACGCTGAAGAACGTTTGATTAAAAGAAAAGGAAATTCCTTCTGATAGTAAAGCATGATACTAAGATTTTTTGAATTTATATATATATATATATATATATATACAGCAGTTATTTGTGCATCATGGTATGTGCTTATGACCTAGTCACACGTCAGAGATCACATTCAATGCACGAGGCTCAAAAAGCCACAAGAGTCACAGGTAGACCCCTCAATTAAAAAATAGCTGTAGGTGCCCAATATACAATAACTAAAAATAATTCTGAAAAACGACCAAAAGTAAAACATGTCACCCTTTTCTATGTTTTCCCATCTGCTCCTCAGAAGTAAACAGACCGTATTCCTCAAGGGAGATGGATTAATATCTGTTTGTGTATTGTTCTCTGCTTTACAACTATTACAAACCCTGTTGCCTCCCTGGCAACAACCCCACCCACTGCACACACTGTCGGCCAGTGGTTTCACAGCCAGCGGATGGTGTGTCAACGCGCCATTTAACCACTTTGTTTACGGTCTTTGCTCGGCTTAAGGCGAACGCACATTCTCCTAAACACAGATTATCTGCTTCCTCGGACCCTAAACATTATTCACTCTCATCGCCAAAATCGCTTGGGATTTTTCATTTCATTTTCTGGTCTGTTTAGGCTGTTGTTTTTCCCATGTGATGTTGACATGTTTTGAGGAAGTTCCCCTCCTTGTGAGGAAAGAGAAGATGAGAAGGCTGCAGTAAATATGACTCTGACATAATCGAGAGGAGAGCAGTGACCGAAGCGACATACTAACATGCACCGACATGTAGTTCAGTTAGATTGTGTAAAGCAAACCAAAATGAAAAGCAGTTTTAATATTATGATCATTATTATTGCATGGTTATTCAAGGCCTACTTACTCAATGGTGTCACAGTCATGCTGAACTGACTAGTTATCATGTGCTATGGTGTAAAAGTACTTTGTGGGATAAATGAATGCTGTCATGAGGATTGTTTTACCAATGCATATGATTATTATAATTCTAGACCAAAACAACTTCCTCTTCTATGGTTTTTATATGGATGAAAGGAAAGACATGCACTATATATCTCACTTGAATCTCATCAAAGGCAAAGAAATTCAATTATCAAATGCTGTTTGGGTTTCTAGCAATTCATCATGCACACATCTCAGAAGCTGAGGGGAACGAAAAAACACGTTCTTAAAGGGACATTTTACACAAAACATGCATGACTTCCTTCTTTCTTCTGTGGAACACAAAGAGTTTTCTTTTAGTTGCCAATGCAACAATTCTTATTTTCTTTCAGTTTAACTCGATGTAATAACTAAAAGGAAATAAAAATGTATATAAACTAAATTGACACATTTAAAAAACAAAATTGCTAAAACTTTAACTTAAATGAAAATTAAAATACCAAATCTAAAAATAAAAACTAATTCAAAATATAAATAACAACAATAGCACCTCAATAATACTAAAATAACGCTTTGGACCTCAGTGTTCCTCAAAATGCTTTCTTCTGTGTTCTGGAGAAGAAAGAAAGTCATACAGGTTTAGAACGACATGAATAGTAATATGTAACAGTAAATGATAACAGAATTGTCAGTTTAGGGTGAACTATTCCTTTTTATCTTTTCATTATCCGAGCAGTCTGCGTGTCAACCATTGGAAATGGTGTCTTTTTTCTCAAGGGCTGGCAAACAAACACCCGCAACACCATTGATGCATCTTTTGAGCCAAAACCTCCATCTGTTTCATGATTGGCATCATGTGCTGGAAATGGTTTTCCTGTTCCTGATCTCTTCCTTTATTCTTTGTTCTAATATCATTTTCTTAAGTCTCTGAGACCCCTTCACCGGTACAGCTCAGTCTGAGTGCCACGAAGGGAAGCAAGGCACAGGCTTATCTGAATGGAGGAGAATATAGTGACGTAAAATGAAGGAAACATCTGGAGAAGAGGAAAAACAGCAGCTACATGGAACACATAACACACCTCATTCATCAAAGTGGATTAAACTGCCACTAAGCAGATGCGACAGAGGGATATAAATCACAAACACGCAGCTTAAGCACAACTATCACATTTCTGAAATAAAATTCATCCAATATATTGTTTTTAGTACTTCCTATAGTATCAATTGCCAAATTTGGTAACTAAACAAAAATGTTAGAAAAGTTACATGAAAAACTAATTTGTTAATGTAGTTTGGTGCAAAACTCATTTTGAAGAAATTTATGGCTGTGGACCTTAACTGAATGAATTGAATAATTGAATACTTCAGACTATTTTTGATTTAAACAAATGAAATAAAAGAAGTGCTAGAAAAGAGTACTGCTTGCTAGTACATAGTAATAATTACTTTGAATTAGAAGATAAAACAAAGATTACTTGAGTTTGTTTTACAAAAACATACTAATTCAGGTTTTCTACTTTAGAATTTCACGCTTTAATCAGTGTTACTTAGTTTTGTTTTGTTTTTTGAGAAATTTTTGCAATTTCTGAGTGAAGAACAGTTTTACACCTTTTTTCAGTTTATCATCAATAGGAGAAACTGTTTCCTATAAACTGTTACTGACAGTTACTGAAAACAATTTGGTATACCTTCAGTATGCAGAAATAACAAGAATATAGTTAAGCAATTATACACAACCAAGATACTGTCATCATATTCAGACCAATGGCACGATGCAAATGTAATACTGCTACTATAAAACAGTTCAATAAACAATATGCTAATATAGAGTAAGTTATATGGCCAACTGACATGTGGAAATATGGAAGTATGTCCAAATATGTATACTAAGTCAATGGATACCGTCAACTGTTTGGTTACCAACATTCTTCAAAATATATTTTTTTGGGACTTAACAAAAGAAACAAATGTATGGAGGTTTGGAACAAGTAGAGGGTGAGTAAATGATAACAGAATTTTCATTTTTGGGTGAACTATCCCTTTAAGAACTCGATTTCGCTACTTATTTCAAGTTTTCACTTTTCTCAGCAGAAAGGCACATTTCCTGCTTCTGTCAAACCAAATGAACTATAGGTCAGTGCTAACTCACACTTTCACACTTTAACACACACAAACACCTAAAAAAGGCAGCGGGGGCAGCAAATCATGAGACAGTCAAGCAATAGTCCTGAACCAATCAGCTGCAGAATTCACACCTTCATCTAAAAAGCGAGAAAGAGGAAGTCTATTCATATGATCTTATCTCAATCATCAGCAGTCAGCTTATACCGCTCAAAATATCTCCTGCAAGCTCTCAGACTGACTTCTAAGTGTAGGCCACCAGCAGACATATCATGTCCAGGTGAACAGAGTTCTGGAATGCAATTGGGTTTGTGGTTTAATAGGGCATTAAATCTACACATTTTTCCTTGCATCACTCTTCCATTTAGTTTTGTCTTTTCTATCCCTCTCTACACTGAACACAGCAGCCTCATGATCTTGAACCTTTCCCCACTGTTATGATGCAACAAGGGGGAGTATTAATTCACAGTATAAAATTAATATTCACAGAAGTGTCCTTAAATGGTCATTCTTAATGATAAGTAACGCCATGTCATGTCCAAATATGTCAACAATGCAAATTTCATACACTTACACTGAAAATAATGGTATAATAAATATTTTAAAGCTTTATTATACCATGATTATGATTATAAAGATTATGCTAATTAATTTGTATAAATTAACCAAATTGTATATATATATCTGTATCTCAACAATACAAATTTCACACACTTGCACTGAAAATCATGAAATATTAATATTACTAAATATTTAAGAGTTTTAAGCTTAAATGAATTTAACTTAACTTAAATGAATGGCAATTAATCTAATCTAATTATTTATATTGTATACTGATATTGTCGTCATTATTGAGAAACATAAACTAGCTTTAAACACTCTACTGGTCTATTGAAACAATAAATAAAACAAATATTAAAAAAGGCCAATATGCCGCAAACGGTTATGCATTATGCAAAACACTTGCTGTAAGTCTATGGGACTGTCATTGTTTAGTTTTTTCCCCCTGTCACACCACTACTGCTGGTCTGCTGTTTAAAGCAATTAGTCATACATTTTTTCATAGCCTTAAATGGTTAAATCCCTCTACATTCTTTAGCAGGTTACACATGCTTTTATAGCATCTATTAGCAAACGAAGAAGCAATTAGACAGAGCATAACGGCAGTGTCCTGTGATGAACCACACCCTAATGACTAATTGTGTAACATATTGTGAAGGGGCAAAGCCTTGATGATGCTGGTGGTTGGACAGTGTGCAACAGGTGGGTAAGGGTTGGCTGTGGGGCAAATACCCCCCTCAGACCTCCTCCCAAAAGATTTGAACACAGATCCGTCTGACAGACAAGAGGGATTTTCCTCAAATCCATTTGAATCAATAAACATGTCTGCTAATTAAGATAAAGTGGGGGAGAGGGAGTGAATAAGGGAGGACACGACACACAAATAGTGTATGCAGTGCTGATTCACGGACGTCTAGACCAAATAAAGCCTACAAGCAGCCACACCTATAGAGCAGGGCAGGTACAGAGAGGATCAGGGATTTTACCTGGAATGCTCACACTGAAAGTTCATCTGTTTCTGTCAGTGAGGGTAAATATAGCACGCGTGTCCTTCATTTCTCGCTTTCAGACAGTTATTCATTTCCGTTTTCCAAGTTATTAACAGTAGCCCTTCCAACAATTGACACACCCAAACTGAAGGGGAATATATATATATATATATATATATAGAATATCAGGGTTATATCATATATACCATGGTTATTAACATTAACTAAAACTAAAACAATAAAAAACATGTTTGGTAATTAAAATAACATAAATGTCCACTGAAATAAAATAAAACTTATTTTGAACTATTTCAGCTTATTGTGCCAAGGCTCATTTTCAATTAGTTTAGCTTGAACTGAAATGTAAATATAATAAATAAAATAAAAATGAATAAAAACTGTAGAATAATAACTAGAATAATGACAAAAACGTTACTAAAACTATAATAAAAATACAAATGGGAAATATAAAAATAAAAACATATTCAAAAATTTATTATTGCATATTTATAATAATTTATTCTTTAAAATATAAAAAAAAACTATAATAATATATCACTGATACTTAAATAACAAATACTTAAGATTTGCATTTATACATTTTATATATATTTTTAATAATAATAATACAATATTTACTATATTTAACAACAATGTTATAGATTTAATAAAAAATAGACAAATATATTAATTTATTTTAAAAAGTAAATACATAAATGAAATAAGTAAATACACTTATATTTAGTATATTTACATACATAAGGGAAGTTGATTTCACCATTTGAATGCGAGGACTGTTTGAGCTGAGTGTGTGACATAAATAACTGGAAAAACAGATACATATCTAAATGAAAAATACCTAAATGTGATTGAGAAATCTGACTGAAACAAAAATCACTACAGAACCATATTTCCTCCATCTTATACTCTCTCTTTCTTCTTAGACTTACAGTTAGGTTCTTCCAACCTTGATTCTCTATCCTTCCCTCCCTTCCATTTCTCTCGTTCATTACTTTGACCTAATTCTCTTTATTTAATCTTCTCTCCCTCCCAGTTCGGACAACAATCAACCCGACTAATTGCCTCAATCCATGCAGTCTTGCTGTCCCGAGTACAGTCAATACAAAACAAACCCCCGCCTGATGCAATCAATACTTTCATTACTGTCGCAGTATTTTTCTTACAGTATTTGTGGCTCCTAAAAAGTTAATCGCACACCTACTGACAGCAAATTCATCTTCATCATCTGGATTATCATAAATGAAACTATAGGCAAATATTTACTCAACAGGAAGAAGAGGAGTACGAAACTCTTTCACAATGATGACATGCAGTAAAACATAGCGTGACCCAATAAAAACTTGCGTTCAAAGTTCCCATTCCCAAGGCTGGTAATAGAAAGCTATTCGACACAGATTTTAGAAATACTTCCCTTTTTCTGATTCCATTTCCGTCACCCAGTTGCCTTTGAATCTAATTTCATTCGCCGTTTTAAACTTCTGCAAACAACAACAGAGTTTGTTATTCTATATCAGCATTTTTAGGCATTGCAATTACTTTTAAGCACTGAAATAAAGATGGGGAGGATGAATGTAAGATGATTAAGTAGTAATAACTACACTGATCGTCAAGTTCCAAGGATTATAGAGCGGCATTATTGCATGTGCCATCTGCTTGTGTGATCATTAGTGCATAATTGAACGCGTCATCATGCAAATAACTTATGGATATAAACAGATCAGAAATATCTGAAAAGAGTCCAACTTGGAGTTGACAAGACCTTAAAAAAGAAGTATGTCTTTAAAAGTACATCACTTTTCTGTATGTGAAGATCATAAACATGTTTATGTATTAAAATACTTTTTTTCCCATTGTTGTTCTCTCCGTCCCTTGTGGTCTTTTTAACCCCCTTTGCCACCAACCCGCACTGTTGGACAGTCCCATTCTATCTATAAGCTGATTGGCTTACACAGCCTAAGATTGCCAGGTTACCTGTCTCTTTAGCTCATTAGTCTATGTGCATGGCATTATGAGAGATGTGTCTGTCTGAAGTCTTTCATAATGGTCCATCTGCCAGCCTAGTCCACTTTCTAGGCTTCCTCTCACCTGTCTAGACACAATCAGCAAAATAAAAATAAAAAAGATTTCTTCTACTTTTATTTCTACTTATGTACATTAAAAGACCAAATAAAAAATGCCCAATAGATTCATATTTAAATAAGTAAATGTATGTGTATTTTAATAAAAAAAATTGTAAATAAAAATATTGATACAATTAATATATTTAGATAAATATTTATAAATATATAAAATATTTATACAAATGTAGGAAAACAATTATTTTAATGAATTTGTATTATAATTAAAATAAATATATTTAGATAAATAAATACATAAAATATATAATTTATAAGTCTGTCCTGTTTTGTTGCCATTAAATTCCCCTCACTCCAAATTCCTGTCTAATTCTACTATTCATACAAGATGAAATAAACAACAAAATAAATACCAAACATATAAATAAATAAACAAACACATATGTATTTAAATGATTAATTATTAAAATAAAAAAAATATTAAAATAAAATTATTTAAATAAATATATTTAGATAAATGAAAAATAATCTTAATACATTTTAAAACCTAATCTCTAATATAATATTCAGTGAGGACATTACTTTTGGTTTCCTCTTACTTCCTCTGAGCTTTAAAATAAATGGACCGATTTTTCAAAATGCATCCGTCATAGTAAACTTCATGAATGAGGTCCTCAAACCACTTTTTTACAGAAACGAAAGTTATACACGTGTATGTGAAATTTAATTGAATAGCGTCAGGTTGCGATAGAATTCAGCTTGGTTAATAACGAGGCCAATCCTTTACTCTCTCTTCCTCATCTGCCCTAATAGCTCACAATTAGCAGATGAGAAACGGTCCGTGTTAAGACACTCTTCCCCTCTTCCCAATACGCTGTCTCCCACTGGACGCCTTTCCCAGTTACTGAGATTAGGTGGATTTTTCTTCTTTTCTCTGACTCAATGAATTAGCCCATCTTAGCAGTTACATGGTTCAACAACAACAAACATTGCGCTATGCACTCCTTGTGCATGTTTGCCGTCGCAGCACATCCCCTAGGTTTAGTTGCATGTTTTGGTGGTTTACTTTATAAAGCCTTAAACAGATTTCACACTGAAACACACTCACCCACTCTTTTCTCTACAAAGACAGCAAGTCTCTCGAAAAGTGTGAGAACGGAATATATAGTGCCAGACAAAGAACTTAAGACATCAATTCAACGATTTTTGTTATCTTTCATGATAACTTTCCTGACTAATTTCCTAAACATACTGAAAGTGCTGAGTTGTTTGACTGTAGGTGTGCAGATTGACAGAGTGATTTATCATTACGTGGGAGTGGTGAACTATTATAGAACAAGTGACTGGTCTGAGTCATTAGCAGACTGCATGACATGTGCTTTCCACTGTTTCTAAAATTGATAGATGACTTCATTTCCTGCAAGGTGAAAGGTAGGGTGAATTGTGTTACCACTGCCTGTGGAGGCAACATTATAAGTTAACACATATGCTCCTGGTACTCCTGACACTTCTAAAAGGAAGGCATCTTAAAGGGGTAGTTCACCCCAAAATGAAAAGTCTCTCATCATTTACTCACAAATTTTCCAAATCTGTATGAATTTCTTTCTTCTGCTGAACACGAAAGAAGATATTTTGGTAACACTTTAGAATAGGGAACACATGTTCACTATTAATTAAGAGTTTCCCCTCAATAAACTCCTAATTTGCTGCTTATTAATAGTTAAGTTTAGGTATGGGGTAGGATTAAGGGATCTAAAATATGGTCATGTTGAATAAGACACATTAATATGTGTGTTGTAAGTACTAATAAACAGCCAATATGCTAGTAATATGAATGCTAATTAGCAACTAGTTAATCAACCCGTTCTCATCAGTCTGCGTATAAATAACACGACTTTACACTTTCTAATTGCGTGTAATGCATACGCCAAATGCCAATTTTGCGTGCATATGATACGCCAATCCTTCACATTAACTTCAGTGGAGAGCAGATGCGTCCAAATACCACGCGTCATCTTCAGCGACAGTGACGTCACCAGCGAGGCTCAGTTCGTTCAGTTCACCTGATGCGCGTACACCTTCAAACAGGTAAAGAATACAATGGACTTAATATAAACTTTATGATATAAACACTCTGACTACTTACAATGGGCACAATCTGCATGAGTTGAGGCAATGGCCAATGACAGCATTAGGAGTAAATGTCGTAGAATTTTTTAAATTTGGACGCATCTGCTCTCCACTGAAGTTAATGTGAAGGATTGGCGTATCATATGCACGCAAAATTGGCATTTGGCGTATGCATTACACGCAATTAGAAAGTGTAAAGTCGTGTTATTTATATGCAGACTGATGAGAACGGGTTGAGTTAATAGTGAGAATTGGTCCTTAAAATAAAGTGTTACCGATATTTTGAAGAATGTGGATCACCAAACAGTTTTTAGTCCCCATTGATTTCCATGGTATTTCCCCCCCATACAAGTTTACTCAGACTCGAGGGTGAGTAGGTGCGAGAGATGTTGATTATAAATAAACGATGGGTAGGTATAAAAATAGTTAAGTGTTATTAAATATTGTTATAATATTTATATGTGCTATTTAGTTATGTAATGTGTCAATTAGCTTAGCAACATGCAACCATCAAACTCTAAATCAATTGTGAGTGAAGTCTATTTGCGTGGCATGAGGAGTTGTAGAGCGTTCCAAATCTATCACTTATAAGGTTTCGCAATGGTCAGGATGCTGTCACATTTACCATTGTTCTGCGAATATTGCGGGTGAAATGCAATTATTTCTGTAGGAATTCACAGGAAACTGGAATTTTGCATGAGGGCGAAAGATTTCCCAGCACAGATTTCACAACTTGTTCAACTTGTGCTAGGTGTGAAAGTGACCTCTGTGTGAGCTGTGCTTCATATCGATTCACTATTAACAGAGCTAATGTTTATGTGCTTTTTTTTTGGAAATGTTTCTATGTGTTTGTAAACCTCAGAGTATCATGACCAGATGTATGTCTTTTAGTGAAGAACGGTGTTTGGGGTGACACATTACTTCCTGGTCTGCCCAGAAAGAATGAAGGCCATGAAGGGGAAACCACAGAGTTGTTTTGCCTCGCTGCAACATCAGTTGAGAGAAACTGTCCAGACTGACACGCAGGAGGAAATGTATGCAAAATATTTCTGTCAATACTAAACAACGCAAATACAGGAAGTCTCAACTCAAACCAAGTGCTCTTTTATTGAATTTTAATATTTTTTAAATATAATATTAATATAATATTAAGAAAGTTTACAGTTGAATATTATAAAATATACTTAAATTTGAATTTAAATGGAAATTTACCCCATTTTCTAAATGCATATTCTTGATGTTATTATGAATGATTCAGCCATATGTAAAAAAAATCAAAAATCAATTTTTAATCAAAACTTTGCCTTCTGACATACTTCTCTCTGGTGATGTATGCCAGACTTCCCCAATCATTTCTTACGCATAAATCCCGCCCCCTTCTTTCAATCAACATTCAGATGTGCCTCCATCCAATCAACAACCGATGGATAAAAGCAAGCCCTCACCCTACATTTTTATTTCTTTTTGATAATCCATTTTACGCAGATGTGCGTCACATAACGGAAGAAAAGACATTGTGACTTTAAAGACACTGGTTTTACTGGCTTTTTCCCCCTTTCTAGATACATTGTTTCCAAAAGGTCTTAATCAAGAAATAGATTGCTTTATTGATATGGGTTGTTGTTTTTTTCTCTCCTTTGAAAGCCACTCCCTCTATTAGAGGCACACACCTGTTGCCTATTGTATATGTTCTCTTAAAATACTCATTTTTGGCTGAGAAACAGTTCATGTCTGATGAAGGCCTTGAATTTGTCTGAAACATTATTGTTTTAGAGAGAGAAAAAAGTCAAGTTTATGTTTGTAGAGTAAGTGTTATACTTTTTTCTGGGATTTCAAATTTGGTTGAACACATGCTTTTTAATATTTGGTTCAAAATGACCGAAAGTAAACAAACCGTTTTAGCTTCTGTAGTAACACTCCAAAGAGAAAGGAAAAATTGAAATCGCATCATATGACCCCTTTAAATAAATTAGCCATGTTCACAAATAAGAGCAAATCTGGCAAAAAAAAAAAGGAAATGTGTTTCGCTATGCGGTAAACTTTAACTTTGCTAAAAATAGTAACCGACACTAATACTAAGAACTCAAATGTGTCTAAAATATTTTATATTAATAATATTTAGCACCTTAGCGGGCAACAATACCAGAAACTACAAAAGCATCAAGGGCCTGTGGCTGTAGTGGTTAAGTTGTACTGCATGTGACGAGGCCTTGGCCCCAATAGTCTGGTCCATAATCCAGCCCCAGCCACTGTAATATAGCTAACACATACATTAATCTAACATTATTCTATGAATACAGATTAAACCAATTCTGTATCAATGCACAAGTTACTTGACATTCTAGAGTTAGGCTATTGATCTCCTCATGCTTGTCCTAATCTTGCTCTTTTTCCATAAAGAATTATCAAACAGTCTAGTTCAGAATTATGCTCTATAAAATAAACATATGGTAGTGGTTACGCAAGGATGAATATTACTACCTTGTCTGTGTATGAGAAATATGAGTATACTGTGCAATTCCTGTTTTTAGTGGTTGATGAGTTCCAGATAAGAAATTTAAGAGAAAGAACAGGTTGACACACAAACCATTGATCTACCGTAGGTTACTCAGTTTGGGACTCTCCAGGACTGGTTTCAACCCCAGAGACATTTGGAAAGCAACAGAGTTGGTGATACATGTTCGTGTCTCAAATTTCACTCCCTGTCTGGTGCCTTCAGATTCTTCCCATACTGAAGTAACAAAATCAATCCCCGCTGCACCCACTCGTCTCAGAATTGAGCTTCCCATCAGTGCAGCAATGGGCAATATGGGATTCCCCCTTGAATCATATTCCTTTGCAAGCAGAGCGTTCATTTCTTTGTCTCTGACACTTTGACCCTCAGCTTCCATATGATTTTTGGCCTGAAGATTGGTTACAGCTTGTCTTCTTGTTTGCCTTCAGCATATGTTTTGCTGTTTTGCAACAGGTTAGCAAGAAGTCAAGGCAGTTAACCATTTAAAGGAATAATTTTGGGTTCAATACAAGTTCAATCAACAGAATTTGTGGCATACTGTTGATTACTGTAAAAAAAAAATGTCCTTGTTTTCGGTAAGGTAAGGCACTTATACAATGGAAGTGAATGAGGCCAATTTTTTGAAGGATTTAAAAGCATAAATGTGACCCTGGATCACAAAACCAGTCATAAGGGTCAATTTTTTTGAAATTGAGATTTATACATCATCTGAAAGCTGAATAAATAAGCTTTCGATCAATGTATGGTTTGTTAGGATAGGACAATATTTGGCTGAGAGACAATTATTTGAAAATCTGGAATCTGACGGTGCAAAAAAAATTTAAATAATGAGAAAATCGCCTTTAAAGTTGTCCAAATGAAGTTCTTAGCAATGCATATTACTAATCAAAAATTAAGTTTTGATATATTTACGGTAGGAAATTTACAAAATATCTTCATGGAACATGATCTTTACTTAAAGGCACAATATGTAATTTTCGCCGCTAGAGTGCGCGTATTCAAAATAAACAAAGAGACAAAGGCATAGTTTGATGACGCCGTGACTGAGTGTAGAATCATGGGAGTTGTCGTCGTCATCCCCACAGCCGATGCAATCCGACGGGACTCGGGCAGAAATCTTCGAAACATTTGGGATAATGTAAGTACACAAGTCAGCAAAATATATAACACTGTTCTAGTGGTTTTTGGATATTTTAATAAAAAAAATCTTACATATTGTGCCTTTAATATCCTAATGATTTTTGGCATAAAAAAAATCGATCATTTTGACCCATACAATGATTTTTTGGCTATTGCTAAAAATATACCCAAGTGATTTAAGACTGGTTTTGTGGTCCAGGGTCACAAATGCAAAGCTTACAATAGTACTTGCATTACTTTTTCTGTTAAAACTTGGGTATTATTTGCACTTTAAAGTTATTTTAGTCATTTCTACAGTCAATGTTATGGCAACAAAGTTATAAAATTGCATTTAAACTTCACACAGAAAAAAATTAGTAAGCAATTTGACGTGCATGTTGTTTATCTACTATTGAAATAGTGAGGTTTTTTTAACGTTTACATATGGATCCCATTCACTTCCATTGTAAGTGCATCACTGTAACCCAGATTTTTGTGTTTTTTAAGAAAAGGAGAGACCAGATTAAATACCTGCAGTTTGTTTATTAAGTTTATTTGCACTAAACTTTGAATATTCTTTTCTGCTTTCATGTTGTTACATCTTTACAGACATTACTCTCTTAAAAATACACTAATAAAAATCTAACTGCCAAAACAATGTCAGGAGAATATGTATTCGATGGCTACAACAGACAAAAATTTTCATGATAGGTGCAATATAACAAAGAGTGAAAAATTTAAGGGGGTCTGAATACTTTCCGTACCCACTGTATGTCAAAACAAGCCTTTTTTAAAAGCACACCAGAACCACTGCAGGGGGTATGTCATTATTTGAGGGTTTGTGTGTGTCATTAAAGGTCTTGTCATAGAGGGATATAAATGGAGACCAGTGACAGATATCACACCACAGGCACGTAAAGTGTGACTTAAGTCCACAAAAACACGCACGCCTGCTGACAAACATCACTTGCCTTGTAATTAAATGCCAGACAAACCATTTTCAATTTCTTTCTTTCAACCCTTTTCTTCCTCATGCTTTCCACACTCTATTTTCTGACAAGACAGGCCTTCTGTCAGCATATGCCTGTTCTGACTGAGCTAAACCTGTATTACTGCCGGGAACTCTGCTACAAATGCATGTCAAAAAAGATCTGCAAACAAATGCACAGAATAGGCTGGGCGTGAGGTTTTTGTGCACGTTAAAATGGTAACATAATGATATAAAAATGAGTGCTTTTCTACAAGTAAAAGTAATAGATCATCTTCACAATCCCTGGTGTAATTAAAGTTACAAAACCGGAGACCAAAATTCTATGCTTATTTCCAGACTTAAAATATCCTTTTGTTTTATTCAGACCACTACACAATGGCTAAAGATCACTAAATCATTCTTATTTCCACTGAACTTTAAAGGTGCGATCAGTAATGATTTGTTTATATTGCACGCCATTCTGAAAATGCACTATTGGCAGTCAGACCTGATTAATTTATTCCACAAACAAAAGTCTGCAATAACAGTGGTCTTATAATGATAAAGTTCTTAGTATTGTGATCCAGTGCTGTTACTGTTCACTCTTAAAAAATAAAGGTTCTTTATGGGAATCTGTGGTTCCATGATGAACCTTGAACACCCATGAAACTTTTCTAATGTACAAAAGGTTCTTTATGGTGGCAAAAGTTTCCTCAGATTATTAAAATGTTCTAATGTCGTTCACACTAAGAAAGTAATGGTCCTTTGATTAATTGTTCACTGAAAAGCTCTTTTGAGAACCAAAAATGGTTCTTCTATGGCATCACTGGCATATACTAAAAGTATAAAAAATGGTTGACATTTTGTTAACTGAAATAAAGCTGAAATAAAATAAAATATAAATATTAGAAAAAATAATAAATAAAATTAGAAAAAATTAAAATATATTAAAGCGAAAAATAAAAAAAGACAAAGCACATAATAAAATTACTAAAACTTAAACTGAAATTACAATGAAAACTACAAATATAAAAATGCAATATACAGTAATAAATAGTATAACAGTATATAAATAATACTACAATATCATAGTTGGCTGCGGATTTTGAGACAACATAATACATTATAATATATAAATGATGTGAAAAACTAACTACTTGAATGAAAAATAACAGAAAATTTGAACAACATTTACTCAAAATATTTAAACACTTACTTTTGAAAACTTAATTCCATAAAATTAAAATTATTTAGCACAATGTTTATGCAAAATTTAGTAAAAATAAAAAAATAAACAATAAAATTAAATATATTTGACAAATAGATTCCTGAAACATTTGCTCACAATTCACTCAGAAATATTTGAAAATGTGCATTACTCATTGCAAATGATCTCTGTAGATATTGGAAATGATACAATTTGGCAAAGCGGGCATGTTTTAGCCGATGCTGATAATCTCAAAATAGTCAAATATCATCTGCTGCCTCCACAGGGTGACTCTCTTCATGTTAGATAAAACACTTGTATTAGGCAACTGATATGACTGAAATGTACTGTAAATCATTTTATATATGTTTTACATTTTTTTCCTTTTTATACTACGAATTTCTTTGTGTAAAACTTTTTTAATAAGTAGCGAGTGTGCCTTTAAGAGCACAGAGAAAAAACATTAAAATTCCTACTAAAACATTTTAGGACAGCACAGCACAACAATAACTGTAGTGAACTTTGTGAGATTCTAACTCTGCCCACTTTGGGTTGACCAATCCAGTGTGAAATCATTTCCTGCCTGAAGAGCTGCCTGGTTGTGTAATCAGGAGAGTGAGAGAGACTGAGACAGAGAGAGAGAGAGAGAGAGAGAGAGAGCGAGAGAGAAACAGAGAGCCATGTTTAATTTCACTTTCACTTTTCAGAGCGGACTCACCCGGGCGTGAAGCATTCGGACAAACACATACAAATATACACAGAATTACAAAAAAAAAAAACCTATCAAAACACACCCAACATGGCTTTCAAATACCCTGAAGCACGGAGGGATGACAGTAAGGTCAGTGGTACTTTCACTTGGGGTTTTGCACATCTAGTCTTTCATTCATTCGCCTGCTCTTCCTTTTTCTTTAAGACACATGAAATGCACAAACTGCGGAGACAGGAAAGACTGACTGGAACAACGAACAAGCTTTTGCCATATATCATGAGAGTGGAGGAGTTTAGGGGTGTCTGCGTTGATATCTAGTGGTTATGTGTCAGAAGTTGCATATGGTAGCTGATTGCATTAGTTTCCTTAGTAGCAGCGCGGGTTTGCCTCAAGGCCTGGTTTACTAGATACACAACTACCTGGAAACCGAATGTGTCTTGTTTCCATTTTCTCCCAGTGCAGACATGCCTGCTGCTCCTAACTTTGGTGTTTTGTTTCAAAGGTGGATGATTATCATGGAGTAAAGGTTCCAGATCCATACCACTGGCTGGAGGACCCTGACAGTGACGAGACTAAGGTGACCGCACACGTGACCCCCTTTTATATCATGGTGGACCTTTTTTTTTATCATCAATGGGCTTTTCATCATTAATGGGATAGGATAGCGGAGGAGCGACAGGAACTGATGGGGAAAAGAGGGAGGGCTGGTATCGGGAAATAACCAGAGATGATTTAAACTTGGGTCACCCTCACAATGTTGGTAAATGTGCACTTCTCACCAGGCAACCTCTCAATGACTTCTGTTATGCTTTCATTAAAATTACTACACACTAACCCTACACACTAATAAAATAAGACATAGTCATATTTGGATGGTAATTGTTTCTCATGTGGACGTCTGTAAAAATAAATTTGCATGGACATTCACATGATTGGGGGAAATTAAAGAATTCATATTTAAATATGAATTCTTTCATTTGTGTGGTGCTTTGCCGGAGTCAAAAAAATGTACAAAACGACTTTCATATCGAGCCCTTCTTATAAACTCCACAGAGATGTGGATTCAGGTGACAATTAAATTAACACACAACATGAACTTGGTGCTTGTCCAAAAAAAAAAAAAAAAAATCAGCTGGGAATTTTTTGCAGGTGGTGGTAGAAAAACACCAACATTCTCTAGTCAGTCGCAATAAAAATCACCAACTAGCCCCTGTAAATGTTAAAATTACCTAACGCCCCCATGAGAAACAATTACCGTTCGAATAGGGCTTTTTAGTCCCTTTATGAAGATGCTTGATCACTGTTGGCATTTGATCAACAAAAATTTATTTAAAGAAGGTCCCATCAGCTACTGTGTCTCTTTAAAGGTGCACTCGTTGCAAAAAAAAGTTGTATACAATAAAATGAACATTAACATGATGTATAATCACAGTTTTTCTCCAGACATATAGTATTAGTCTCAGAAAATTTTTTTATTCTGCATAAAGCAGGTGTCCCCCTCATGGGCACTGTCATGTCGACATCCCATGACTAGCTCACGCAAACTGACTACTAATGCCACAGTCAGTCGCTTCCCAGCATGAACCACCACAAAGCACAAAAAAAATCATTAAAACTGAATCCAAGAATGTCCACTGTAGATATGCGTATTATAATACAGAGAAAAACAGCCAAGTTTGTAATTGTATACTAACTTCATGCATCCAGGCCAGCAGTTGTCAATATAGAGTCCAAAAACACTGGTACTATTGTACTGTTATGAATGTAAGCAAAAATGCATTTCCCATATTCCAATATGGCAATATATAATATACGTAATTATTATTCAACGTCGTTCATAAGATGAGATACAATGCCCAATCAGATTTTTCTCTGTTCACAACCATATACAAATTCTATGCTACAAATGCAAACCACATACAAATTCTTTCAAAATGCTTTCTAAGCCCTATTCAACCAAGGCTGCAATAAAAATGCTGTAAAGACTGAACCAATTAGTTTAAGCACCATTTAGCACTAGAACTAAATTCTGTATCATCCTTGGTTCACCAGCATATTTGCATTACAAGAAATTACAGTAGGGTTTTCCAAACTAAGCTAATAATTAATGAAATCATCAAAATGTAAAATGAATATGAATAACTAATTTCAAAATAATAAACTAATCAAAACACCTGCTAAAGCAATATTTAAAACAACTTGATATATATTTTATGCTCATGTGACCATTAACTGACATCAGAGAACCATGAACATGCAAATGTGTTGTTAAATTATTAAAATATTAACGTTTAAGTAAACAAACGGGTTCGACTGACAATAAAAGTCCCTGCAGCATCCTTTTACTGCAATACTGATGTCACACTGACATCAATTAACATGCTGCCTGAAAAGACAGTTACAGGCTTTCGTGAGCTAAAACGACTTTCTCTTTCTTATCGGACAAGGTAAACAATCCATACCACCATGTACGTCGTATTTTTAGGCTCACCCTGTTTTGTTTCCTGGTCTCCACCTTTGGCCCACATAACAAAGAAATGTGTAGAAAAATTTACATATAAACAAGTTCTCTGTGTGCATGACAACGACCATTTTAACAGTGTCCCTCACCCGCCCTGCAGATGTTTGTTGAAGAGCAGAATAAGTTGACCATGCCATTCCTGGAACAGTGTACAGTCAAAGAGCGGTTTCACCAGCGCCTCACGGAGCTCTACAACTACCCCAAATACAGCTGTCCTTACAAGAGAGGAAAGAGGTAGCGATCAGTTCACACAGACAACACCAAACACAGCCCAGGCCCACCGCACAAAGTTTCCAAACTGACAAGCTTTTTTCACATTCATAAAATATTTCATATTAAAAAACATCTAATCCAATAAATGCGCTTTTAAAATAACACACGACATAAAATGTCACCTTGTGCAATGCTTATACCATCTTATACTTAAATAAGTGAAATTAAATAAATGTAATCAACATTCTATTGTAGATATTTCTATTCTCATAACAAGGGTCTGCAGAACCAGGATGTGCTCTATGTGCAGGACTCTTTAAACAGTCCTGCATCTGTGTTCTTTGACCCAAACACTCTCTCAGAGGATGGAACTGTGGCTCTCAAAAGTGAGTTTGACTGATTGATTGATTCATAATACATTTACACACACCTATAATTCACTTACACTAACGTCCTAGTTTTTCCTTTTCAATCTCTCCCAGTCTCTTCTCTTTTATCCTTTCCTTACATGTCTTGACAGATTTCACTCCTGTTTAAAAAGAAACAAGAAATCCATAGTCAAACTACAAAAACAAACAAACTAACAACAACAAAAAAAAACCATTTGGGGAATAATGATAATAAATGAGTGCATAATAACAATTATACTAGTTAAAATGAAAGAATGTAGAATTTTAAAACATATATAATACTAATAAACATTTGGATTCTATAAATAAAAATTAATTAATTGAGCACATGAAAAAACAATTTCTATAAATACATTAATACGTATATGGAGTGCACGAAAAAAAAAACAATCATACTAAGTAAAAAAGAATATATTTCTAAAACATTATAAACATAAAACTGGTAAATATCTGAGGTGAGAGTTTAGGTCTTTCTATTTGTGGAGCTCTTGAGATGCATGGGATTGCAAAAAAAAAAAAAAAGTATCACACTCTCTCTCACACACACACACACACACACATTATTTTTTGTGGTTTACGGGGACTCTCGATAGGCGTAATGGTTTTTATACTGTACAAACTGTATTTTCTATTCCCTTACCCTAACCGTCACAGAAAAAAACAGCATTTTTAGATTTAAAAAAAAAAAAGAAAAAAAGATTTAGTATAATTTTTATATAAATATAAATTTTTTAGCTATTTGGTTTATGAGGACATAGGAAGTGTAATACCTACTGTATTTCATTATACGCATTTGTGTTCTCATTAACCTGCACACACACACACACACACACAAACACACAAACATCACAGCCTGACTGTATATCTCTTGATTTATGCATTTTTTCTATTTCTAATTTAAGTGTCAATTTTTACAGTAGTTTTCTGGCTATGTAAGTTTTTCTCTGCAGATATTTTTACACCAGATTATTTGCATAAATGGGAAACCAGACTACCTTCCCTTCCCAGTCATTTCCTGGAGTGGCTGTTATAATAGTTTATTGATGTCTTTGCTGAACAGGTTTGCGGATAAGCTTCAGCCTTGAGGGACTGTGTGTCCTTCAGTAAAATCCACAGCTGGAATTTTTGAGTTATGTGTATCCTCACTGCTCAAAGACAGATTCATATATGACTGGTGTTTAAGGAATCAGTTTAATTCAACTGCACATTTACATAGGCAACCATTTTTTTTCTTTAATAATTGCCTGTAAATCTAATGTTGCTAAACTTTTGATAGATGTCTATGAGGAATACCCGCAGCTTTTTATTACTGTAACCCAACAGCACGTCTGCCAATAATCCTTCACATTGCTGTAATTTACAGCTTTGTCTTTCCTCATTTTTGCCTTTCGTTCCTTTGATCTCTTTCTATCTGTCTTTCTTACTCTTTTGCACACCCTCTTTCAAACGCCTTTGTTTTGCAGAGTCTCTTTATATTGATATTTGCCATTTAGAGTGCATTAGCTTCAATCGCACCATTAAAGTTGACAATTTTATGCTTAAATTACCAAATTTGCATTTCATCATAGCTTGTTGATAATTTTGTCTTTTTTCTACTTGTTGATGTGCAGTGGGTCGCCTGTCAGAGGAATGTGAGTATTTTGCCTATGGCCTGAGCAGTGCAGGCTCTGATTGGGTAACTGTACACTTCCTGAAGGCCGATGAACTCACCAAACTGCAAGACATTCTGGAGAGGGTAAAGTTCAGCTGCCTGGCCTGGACTCATGATACCAAAGGCATCTTCTACAACTGCTACCCTCGACAGCATGGCAAAGCTGATGGTATGTACACACTGATGGCCAACTACACTACTTTCCTTCTTAGCTGACATCACTTAAGGTGCTTCCAGTGTGGCATAGGCAAACCAGCTTTCACAATCCAGTTCCCGCCCTACACTTCTTCTACAGTACGGAAGTAAAACAGGTTATGAATGGCAGTTCATGTTGACTTTCTGTGATTTGCTCCTTTTATGTCCATTCTAGGCACTGAGACCACAACAAACCTAAACCAGAAGCTTTACTACCATGTCATTGGCACAAGCCAATCAGAAGACATCCTGGTGGCAGAATTTCCTGACAACCCAAAATGGCACAGTAGCCTTACTGTAAGAGAACACCAAATTTATACAAAACCCACTTTTTGGGAAGATAAAATGATGCAACTTGCTCCTACGATTCATGCAATATGATGAAATATTTATAAAGAATTTGACAAAATGACCTAAGCTAAAATTAATTGTTCTCCTTTTTTGTGTGCATGGTTCTCTTTTTCTTACACAATCCTTCCACCGTTTCTCTTTTTCTCCTCATCTGTCCAGGTCTCTGACGATGGCAGGTATGCTGTGCTGTCCATCACCGAGGGTTGTGAGCCAGTGAACCGTCTGTGGTACTGTGACCTGCAGCAGCTGCCCAATGGCATCACAGGTCAGTTTGCATGTGGAAATGTGTGGCATGTGGGATGCCTAATAGCAAAGAAAAATTTAATTAATAAAAAAAAAAACGTAATTAAAACACATTTTAATTAAGGAACGACTGAAACTGAAAGGACCACTAAATAATATTATATATACACATTTATGTAAGATAGGGTCTGTAAGATGTTTTTGAAAGAAATCTCTTTCCTGCTCAACAATGCTGCATGAATATAAAAAATAGTAAAAAAAAAATATATATATTTTTATATATTTTGTAATGTCATTTATTTTTGTGATGGCAAAGCTGAATTTTCAGCAGCCATTACTCCAGTGTCACATGATCCTTCAGAAATCATTCTGATATGTTGATTTGCTGCTTAAGAAACATTTCTTATTATTATCAAGCATGAAAACACTTGTGCTGCCTATTATTGTTGCGTAAGCCATTACACATTTTTGTCAGGATTTTTTTTGATGACTAGAAAGTTCAGCATTTTTTTTTTTAATATAATTGTTTTGGAATAATGTCTTTACTGTCACTCTTGATCGTTTTAATGCATACTTGCTGAATAAATTATTAATTTAATAATAATGTTATTCAAGGTTTGCTGCCATGGGTGAAGCTGGTTGACACATTTGAAGCACAGTACACATACATCACCAACGAGGGCACCGTCTTCACTTTACGCACTAACCTAGACGCTCCTCGTTACCGCCTCATCACCATAGACCTGCAGAAACCAGAGCAAACACACTGGAAAACCCTCATCCCCCAACATGAGAAAGATGTTCTTGGTAAGATGTTCTTGGTACAAAACAACAACAACAGCTTAAAACATTTTATTACTTTATTACTCTGAAAAAATACAGCTCACAATTCATTAAGCAGAAATTAAATAGTATATATATATATATATATATATATATACAGTGGGTACGGAAAGTATTC
>NW_015649224.1:131463-139187 GCF_001515625.1 Sinocyclocheilus rhinocerous | reverse complement strand
CTCATAATTACAGTACCTGTTGTGACAACTAGCCCCGGTTACCCCTTCATTTTTCCTTATAATGTTTCGGTTTAAACATTTTGGAAACAATTTTCTTAGTATTCAGCAGTAGTCAACATCTGTGGGTGAAACTGTCACAAGCCTCCACACACACACACACACACACATACACTTCCTCTTTACCCACACTATCATTAACTCATTTCCAATAAAAACAGAGAACTAACAGCCTGACTTGTTTATATCTTGTCTGCAGGCTTTGTGGAGTGTGTGAACCAGTGCTATCTGCTGGTGAATTATGTGCATGACGTGAAGGACATCTTACAGCTCTATGAGCTGCAGTCAGGGAAACTGATCAGAGACCTGCCGCTAGATGTGGGCACTGTAGTTGGCCTCAGCTGCAAGAAGAAGCACCCTGACTTCTTCTACAAGTTCACCTCATTCACTACACCAGGTAATCACGCTTAAATAATCAAAATGTGTGCAACATTTATGCCAAAAAACACTACATTACCTAAAGTATGAGGACACCCCAGTATGTGCATTTACTGTGGAAGTAAAAAGGAGATCACATAGATTTCCAGAGCAAGAAAAGTGTTTTTATTCTTCATATCTAATCGCTCAGGCATAATCTACCACTGTGACCTGAGTCAACCCAACCCAGAGCCCACGATCTTCCGGCAGGTGGAAGTAAAAGGCATCAACCCGAGTGACTACCAGACAACTCAGGTCAGGCTGCAGTCTCTGTCCTGAAATAACACATGAATCACAGGCTACAGGAAGCTTCAATATTACAAATATATAATATGTACAATACTTATCAAAAATATGGAATAATTATGATTTTTTTTAATGCTGTTGAAAAAAGTCTCTTATGCTCCATTACTCCAGTCTTCAGTGTCACATGGTCCTTCAGAAAAAATATTATTATCATCTTGCTTAATATTTTAGAGGAAATTTTGTTTTCATCAAAGAATCCTGAAATAAAGATTTTAGAGATTTCCACAGAAATATTAAGCAGTTTTCAACAGATAATAATAAGAACCTTATTAATCATTTTAAGCAAATCAGCATATTAGAATGATTTCTGAAGGGTCATGTAACACTGTAGACCGGAGTAATGGCTGCTGAATATAACATTACATTTTAAAGATATATTCAAATAGAAAACAGTTCTTTTTAACTGTAATAATTTCACAATATTAATGTTTTCACTGAAATTTTAATCAAATATATGCAGTCAGGGTGAGCATAAGACACTTCTTTAAAAAAATAATGTTTAGAATTATTCCAAACTTTTGACTGGCAGTGTAATAATACACCTTAAAGGGGTCATATGATGCAATTTCATTTTTTCCTTTCTCTTTAGAGTGTTACAAGCTCTTGGTGCATAAAGAAGATCTGCAAAGTTGCAAAGACTAAAGTCTCAAATCCAAAGAGATATTCTTTATAAAAGTTAAGAGTTAGCCACACCTACCTAAAACGGCTCGTTCGAACACGCCCCCACATATCTACCTCACTATGTGGGAAGATTTGCATAACACCGCCCAAATGTTCACGCAAAGAAAGAAGGCGTAACTTCCCTTTAAGTATATATATATATATATATATATATATATATATAAATATATATATATATGTGTGTGTGTGTATTACAGGTGTTTTACCCCAGTAAAGATGGCACAAAGATCCCAATGTTCCTGGTACATGCACGTGGCATAGAAAGAGACAGCTCTCATCCAGTATTTCTGCATGGTTATGGAGGCTTTGAGAACTCAATTCAGCCATATTACAAGTTAGTATAAAGCTCTCTGTTTGTGTTTGACTAAAGATTGCAAATGGAATGGGATGGAAAAGGAAGAGAGTATGTGAAATATGAATATCCCAAAATAACCATTTATTTCTCTGTCTGTATGTGCAGTACTGCATACCTGCTCTTTATTAGACACCTGGGTGGGATCCTGGCTGTAGCTAACATCAGAGGAGGAGGAGAGTACGGCCAAACTTGGCACAAAGGTATCCTCACTGCATTCACACTCAGATGTGTTTAATGCCCTTTTGAAAGATAAATGAAGGAATGAATGAATGAATTGAAATTGAATTCAGAGCAGCTCTAATTAGTCAACTTTTTTTTAACGCTAGTCCGACTTGAAAATTTGTAAAGAAGGTCTGAAACTCGCAGAAGGTTGCTGACTACTTTGCATGAACGTGAACTTAATACCAGCAAAGTATCTGTTTGAGTCACTAGTTTGATGATCACTGCCACTGGATTATGTGTTTGAAAAGCAGAGTTCCTGTATAGGGCTGAACTAGATTTTTTTTTTCCTGAAAACTTTCAGAAAAAATGGCAACCAGTTATACCTAAAAAAAAATAAAAAAAAAAATAAAAATTTGCATCCAAGTTTAAACAACTGGTTGTTTCATATATATTTAGAAAAGGCATATACATATACAGCTTTTAATTAAGAAATTCACATGATAAATGTGGTTATAATAAATGTGGAAATAATAATGACTTAGTTTGTTTAGTCCAAGGATCCAAGAAACCTTTTTTCTTACATCATTTATTTTTATTTTTTTCTAAAAATGAAAAAAAACGATTGTTACAGTAGTTTAACCACATTCAAATATTGCAAACCTTTTCTGGTTTAAGCTTTAAGGTAACACAAGTACTGTACTTTGCCGCAACATATGATATAATATTTGAATAAATAACAAATTTGTTCACATACTGCCAAATGACTCATTTTACCCCTTTTTTTTGAGAAGTCATATTTCTATGGCTGTATCTTACACATATTAAAATTCTTAGTATATAGGAGAAATTGAATTACAAGTTAATATTACCTAATACCTCATCCCACCCCCCCCGACATGTGCTGCTTCAAACTGTAAGTCTTTAAGAAAGATTTTTGATTTCAGCTGGCACTCTTGGAAGCAAGCAGAACTGTTTTGATGACTTCCAGTGTGCTGCCGAGTACCTGATCCAGGAGGGATACACCACGGCCAGCCGGATCGCCATCAACGGAGCTTCCAACGGCGGCCTGCTCGTGGGTGAGTTTCTTGGAAGAGTGTGGCATCAGTGGTCTGAGGAAGGCAGATAGACACAATCATCTCCAGCTAATGAAGAACACAACCATTAAGACTCGACAGTCTTAGCACACATACGCCTTCGCACATGGTTAAATTAAAGTGGTGCTATAATGGAAACTTATGGACATGCAGCTGTGCGGCTCTAACGATGTGTGCAATCTGTGCTGTTACTCACAGCTAGCTCATCTGTTGAGTAAACATGACATTGGCATTCACACTCAGAGCTTTCTCACATAAGTTGCACACATCAGCATCTGCGAGGGACGAAGAAGCACTCGCTCCTCAGTTAAAGACTTAGCAGCGAGCACACATTGTCACTCTCATTAAACAGCACATTTAGTAGGAGATACAGTCGTTAGATGGGTGGCACTCACCAGCTGCCAGTGCAAATACAGTTTCAATCTCTGTCTTATTCATAGGAGAGACAGGATTGAGTCAGTGCAGTTATTGTGTATATGCAGGATTGTGCAGAATTCATGTGCGGTTGATCGTGGGAGGCACATGGAATCTGTTTAAACGTTTTCAGATTTTTCGCAGAATTGAACACGTCATTCAAAAGGTTCTACAAGTTTCCAGCCTGTTGTGTGTTCGTTTAGCAGATATTTCAGGAATATGATTATTCTTTGAGCTATCAATAAGTTCTGAAGTCCGAAAGGGCAAGATGATTTTCTTTTATTTTTGGTTTTTCTTTTATTTTTGGTTTGAAGTGCCTCTATGAGTTATTTTTTTCTTCTGCAGTATACCAAAAATAGAGGAAGAAATATGAAGAAAATGTGAAATCTTACCCTCTTTTCTTAACTTTTCACTTCAAGTATGCAAAATAAATAAATAATTTATAATAAGTATAATATGCATTAAAAAATAAGAAGGGAAATTGTCAGAAATTAGAAAATTATTGGATTCATTTTGTTACACAGCAGAAAAAAAAATGTGGAAAAAAAAAAAACACCTTGCCATTCATGACATTCACGAATATCATGAGCTCAGCTTAACACCATGTTTAACCATGTTTTTCATTCCGCAAAAATTGAACAAATTTTCCCCTGAAATTCGGAGCCAAAAAATCTGCAGATTCCATCTGCACCTGGTTTTGGGTTACTGGTGTGTGTGGGTGTGAGGTAACAATCAGAACAAGATAAATGTGTGTAGGCGGTGCAACGTTTTGAAAACAGTGGCGGTGAATAAATTACTAAGCATTTGAAAAAAGCTTCTTTATGCTGAATGTGTTAGCTAGGTTAGTATGTCTATGTTGATCCCTATGTTTAGTCAAAAATGTGAGGTGTGACAAATTGGGCTGCACTATTTGAGTAATCCAAAAAATTTTTAAGACCACTCATTTAAGTACAGGTGTGTGAGTCAGTGTGTCTGGTAAATGTGGACTGTCTTTGGTCATTGTATACAAGGGAAGAAGAGTAATCTATGTGTTTCTTTTTCCAGCGGCATGTGTAAACCAACAGCCTGAGCTCTTCGGCTGTGCGGTAGCTAAGGTTGGGGTCATGGACATGCTCAAGTTCCACAAATTCACCATCGGTCACGCCTGGACCACTGACTACGGCTGTGCCGATGATCCTGAACAGTTTAAATGGCTCATCAAGTAAGGATTCCTGTCTTCTGAAAGCCATAAACTACTGGTCAAAAGTTTGGAATCATTAAGATTTTTTTATTGTTTTTGGAAGAAGTCTCTTATGCTCACCAAGGCTGCACTTATTTGATCAAAAATATAGTAGAACTGTAATATTGTGAAACATTATTAGAATAAATTTTTTTTTACTGCTTAATAATTTCATGCAAACCATGATATATTTTGTCCAGGTTTCTTTGATGAATAGAAAGTTAAATGAAGAGCATTTATTATAAATAGAAATCTTTTGTAACATAAATGTCACTTTTGATCAGTTTAAAGCATCCTTTATTAATTTTTATATGTCCATAATACATAATGCGTCCACAATGCATTTTTTTTTATTCCTACCACGGTTTCCACAAAATATTAAGCTTCAAAATCTGTTCTCAACATTGATAATAATAATAATAAGAAGAAATGGTTCTTTAGCAGCAAATCAGCATATTAGAATGATTTCTGAAGTATCATGTGACACTGAAGACTGGAGTAATGATACTGAAAATTCAGCTTTGCCATCACAGGAATAAATGACATTTTAAAATATGTTCTAATAGAAAGTTTATTTTAAAAGTTAAAGTTATTTTAAAATATAACAATATTTCACAATATCACCGTTTTTAGTGTATTTTTTGATCAAATAAATGCAGCCTTGGTGAGACTACAAAAACATTGTAGAAAATCTGAATTATTCTAAACTTTTGACCATTAGTGTATAACCGTACAACCAACAAGTTATTGTATATGTCATACTACAATATGTCCAAAAAAAAGTTTGCTCTTTTCCTCCACAGATACTCTCCTCTCCATAACCTTCCTCAGACCTCTCGAGACGGGACCCAGTACCCCGCTATGCTACTGCTGACAGCCGATCACGATGACCGTGTAGTTCCCCTGCACACTTTGAAATATGTGGCCACTCTCCAGCATGGCATGGGCCGCAGCCCCGGGCAAACCCAGCCGCTGCTGGTCAGAGTGGACACACGAAGCGGACATGGAGCCGGGAAACCCACCGCTAAAGCCATCCTGGAGAACACACACATCTTCTCCTTTATAGCTGAGACACTGAAACTCAGCTGGAGAGAATGAGAGAGAGATAGAGAGATGAAGAAGATAAACAGAATTAGCAATTTAAGGAAAAGAGCACAAATTATCAAGTGATTTCTAAAGATTTTTGACTGTCTTTATGCAGGGAGACTGAGAGAGCGAATGGAGATATAAAACATGGAAGGTACTGAACTGATTTTTTGTAGGAACTTGATTTTGACTTTTGTTTCAGCACAACAATGTTCATTAAAGTATGTTTTTTTATAGTAATAAACAATTCCTTTTCTGATTGATCCATTATTTTTTGAATTACAGCTGTCCAATGTTTTGCAATACCTCAAACATGCATTAAGGGGCAGTAAAGGACTGCAACAACCCCTCCATTGCACATACAGGTCAGGGTGGAGAAAAGGGAACACTGCCCCAGGCCGGCCCTCCTTAAGAGAGTTAACCATTGTTTAAACATTTACTATAGTGAAACTGCAGTAATCATGACTGTAGCAACTTAGTTTGTGGCAGAAACCACATTTCACATACCACAAATTAACCATTTTTATAACCAGTTATGATTTTGATTTTCCTTTATGGTTTAAATGCAAAGACCATAATTAAAATTATACTTACTGTAGTAAAACCTATGTTAAACTTGCAGTTACTAGACTTACTACAAATATCACAGATAAACTATATGGTTACTGTCAGTGGTGTATAAAGTACCTGAAAGCCACACTCAAGTAAAAGTACAGATATCTTACCAGAAAATGACTTTGGTAGAAGTTGAAGTCACCGTTTAGAATATTACTTGAGTAAAAGTCTTAAAGTATGTGAGATTTATTGTACTTAAGTACGAAAAGTATTTTTTAAATCTCGGCTGATTCATTCAGGAACAAAGCATTTGACTGTGTTAATGAGTGAATCACTGAATCATTTATTCAACCGATTCGTTCAAAAAGCTGATTCATTCAATAAGTAAACACCGTCCATTGTTCAGAGACGTAAAACAGTGCTGTGATCTTTGTTTGGAACTATTTTCGTTTCGTTTTCAAAATTGAGCATAAACAAGCAATATTACGTATAAAATGTAAGTCACTTATGCTTTACTGAACTTTTATAAAATGATGATTAAATGTGTTCATGCTGATATCTGCAGAAAAACGGTACTAAGAAGGCGTAACTTTTATTCTCGCTGTAGTATTGTTGTTGCCGCCATGTCGTGCAATAATGTACAGTATGTGGAAAATAATGTGTTTTTTTAACTTTAAACCGCATAAACACATTTCATTACACCAAATAATTTTCTTTTTAGCAGCATCATATGACCCCTTTAACTTTTATAAAAAATATCTCTTTGGATTTGAGACTTCAGTCTTTGCAACTTTACAGATCTTCTTAATGCACCAAGAGCTTGTAACACTTCAAAGAGAAAGGAAAAATTGAAATTGCATCATATGACCCCTTTAACATAATTACAGTAGCGATAACAGTGTGTAATTCTAGACTGTTCCATGACATAATTACATACTACGTGCGTGCTATACATAGTGCGCAGTGCTTTTATAACTACTCTGGATACTGTGTACTGTGGTAGTGTTAAGCGTGACCTACATTTAAGGGTTGTTGGGGAGCTGAAAGGAGACATGAAAAGAAATGGAAAATCAAAAGCGGGAGCTACTTGTCTTGAACTGTGGTCACAGAAAGTTTAATCTGGGCTTGGCCAAAACCTGAGAATTAATCAGACGAAGCGTGACGGGCTCTCAACGGAGCAGAGAACTTGAACTGCGGACCCCAGACGTGATGTTTGAAACAAGAGTATCAGGTGAACGCCTATTTATTCGAACCTGAAGATTTGAAATTTCCCCAAAGACTCTGCTGCTCTTTTCTACTGTACAGGTGTGCATAACAGCGGCAGTCCGAGTGTTTAGCTGCTTTTATAACTTTTAAACTGTTCAATAAACAAGTAATG
>NW_015649224.1:100747-131346 GCF_001515625.1 Sinocyclocheilus rhinocerous | reverse complement strand
CCCCTCACATTTTAGAATACCAATATTGAAGTTACCTTTTGTCTACTTCCAAACGAATCGGATGATTCAAATACTCATTTCATGAAGAAAGTGGCTGAATTCAGAACTTTTTTTTTTTAACAATATCAATTTAGAAACTCAAATGGGGAAACAATTATATTGGCTGAATTCAGAACTGCATCTAGCGTTTCATCAGTAGTGAGTGCACTGGCCACCAGCAAAGTGTGCCCAAATTTTAACTTGTAAAAAAATATATAAAATAATTTTTAAACCTGTCTTGGATCTTTACCTGCAGTACGGAGTCGTTCACATGCTACACGTGCACGCAAAAGAGCTGCTTCATCGTTGACAAACTATGAGACACACGAGTTTTGTTTTCTACAGTGGATTGTAGGTAAATATCCACTTCATTCAGCGCTCTTTTTGTTTTCTGTCTTATAAAATATCCCGTATTTCGGTGTGAGAAACCGCTGCAAACGATCCAGTGAGTGAGTGAACGGTCATAATTTTTAAAACTTTTTTGCAAACCCATTTGACCGATTAGATCAAGAGTAATGCTTTCGCGAATCTGGCATCACTACTTCTGATTCAAAACAGCTCATTAAAAAGAACATCTGTATTGACATCATAAAGATTTATGAACAATACTTTACTGGGAAGCACCCCTACTTTTACTATTTTTGACACTAAGTGGAAATAATGGTAAGCTATATTCTATAGGCTAATTCAGAAATGTTGTTCTTGAATCAGTGTTTTGAAGGAATTGCTAATGATCGAATCGATTTGATGACTCACTCACGAAGACAGCAACGTAGCCTACATCTACGGGCGTATTGATGTAAGAAAGCCACTAAAATATATATACAGTATATATAATTTGTATGTGTATAGGTTATATAAATACACACAAGAACATTTCTATTTACTTCAATCAAGCACGTCAATCAAGATTAATGCATAATAATTATTGGTTTTTAGAGTTTTAACCTCCTAGAGCATTTAATCATGGTTCACTTTAAAGCCACTAAAAGCCCAGCAGGAATTCCAGAACACACTGTACATCTGCTCTTTTGATGTGGCCCTCCTCAGAACAGAACTGGCTGTTTGTCACTTAAATACACTCACACAACTTTGACGTCTCTATCCTCAGTGAATGAACTGAACTCAGTTTATAAAGCGGTATTTGGACCTCGAGAGACGACATAGGCCTACTCCCGGAGAGAGGCTGGTTCAAGCCCCACTACACTTTGTTTGTTCACACTTGCTCCCGATCCGGATTAATTTCCCAAATCCGATTTGAGGTCTGACACTTACTGCTTGGATCAAACTTTTGTATTTGGAAACTTTCCCCTTCACACCGGCTTAGTGGTGGACCCTTCTTGCTTCTTACAGAAGAGTCTTTTAATCTGAACACAAAAGCATGTATACACTCCCTTACACACACACACACACTTGAGCCTTGATTTCTCACTTCTGGGAGTTGAAGTATTACCTGGTGTATTTTCAGTTCTCCCCCATTATTATCTCCAAGGGATTTTTTTAGTACTAAGAAATGTGAAAGGAGAGAATTGAAACCCTTCGAATTATTATTGATATGAGCACTTGGATCCACTAAAGCTCATAGACATTTTTAAATCGCTTGGAATGAATGACGACTTAATATTTAACAAAAGAATCAGGATTAGATAACTAACAGTGGGAAAGACATAACAACATGAAATGATAATAAATACTCTGGTGTAATTTCATCCTGTCACTTTCATACAAAAATTATCTAGCTGGAAAGAAAATAATTTATTAAAAATAACCCTTTTGATAAAAATACAGAACAAAGAACAACTTTTTTGCTTCCCGCTGTTTTTCCGGGGGTTGAAAGCTGATGGGAAACGCTTGATTGCTGTGCCTCGACATTGATTACACATGATTAAAATAGACTCCAATGCGTGTATGAATTCAGGCAGGTACGCTGGAAGCCCGAAGACCGCGAGCAAACACAAAGTCTAGGGTACCTGTATTGTATTTTTTTAATAACATGTTTCAATATTGCAACAGCCATCTGTTTTTCTAACAGGTAAAAATCATGAAAAATTCCAACCGAAAAAAAAAAAAAAAGGATGATTTCAAACAACTTTTTTCCGCGACTCGCCTAATTGAAACAGTAAGTCATTTCAACACAGTGAGAGGATCTCATTCAACACATTATTATTCAAACAAATTATAAAAATAGATTGCATTTTCAAATACATATTTACAGTATCAAACAGAGATCAGAATGATACACTTAATGCAAAGGGGGAATCGAGTCTTATTCGGTAAAGGGCTGTTAAACAGTACAGTACATCATGTCTCTGTCCTTTACATTTTGAAGTGATCATTAATTGGGGTTGCGCCATGTTCAGATATGATATGGCTGCAATAATGATAAATGTGCATCTCTGTATGTGTGTAACTGTAAAACAGAGTGAAAATGATGCTCTTATCGTTAAATTCCAAAACCCTTTAATTGTTTATATCCTAAAAATCAAGAACAACCTAACATAAGAAAAAAAACCAGTCATTTGTTTTGTACTATATGTATTTGTGACAAAATCCAGATCCAACCTGTGTGTCACGGTCTTTTTTTATGTGATTTGCACCGACCTATTTCTATGATCAAACTGTAAATGTTCTGAATTAGGCTTTCATTCAATACTGCTTAAACCCAACCAAGTCTTGTTCACACGCTCACGTCACACAATAGTCTAAATTCAGTAACACTAGAACATTCAGAACATTCTCGCTAAAGAACAACCACTTCCGCTGTACGAAACGCCAATATCAAGTACATGTCCGAGAGTATCGGGCACCTGCCGTTGCAGCGTGTAATGAAAGTCTGTAAATGTGTGAATGTATATGTGTGTATACATCCCAGTCACATTCACTCACTCACTTTCAAAGTGCAGGGAAAAAATGAAATTACATAAACAAAATCGAAGTGCATTTTGATGAAATGACAGCTGAACGTCCAGATTCAGTGCTATGTTTTCCATTTTCAAACAATATTTCTGCATTCAAACTTCAGTAAGCATCTGTAAACGGATAAATAAATCATCTAATAAATATAGTACAAGCTTCTGTAAGTCATGGACACTGCAGTGCAAACATTGTCCCTATAGGAGACAGAACGAGAAAAGAACATTACAAGTACAGATGTCCGACAATACTAATTTAAACTCGGAAATTCAGAAATGAGTTTAAAGTGTGGAGGAAAGAAAGCAAAAAGAAAAAAAGTAGACAGTAACCAAATCAAGAATACACACAGAGAAAGGGATTTACATATTATTTAAGATTCCTTACATCAGAACTCAACTTATTTCCTGAAGATGTTCACCTAGTCTGAGGAGCAAATGGTCATGGATGACATGCTCTTGGTTTAGTCCACTTAACAAGGAGGATCAGTGGCTACAAAGCATGAGTTGTTTTGCTTGGATAAAGAAAACAGGAATACATGTCACCCTTTTGATTGGTCTGAGATTGGTCAGAGTCAAACCGCCCTTCTCTGGGACAGTGACGGAGGGTCTCGACCACCTTAAAGTCCTACTAAAAGGGATAGAGCTCATGTCAAAAGCAGGTCAAAATCAGCACACAGGTTATTCTAGAGGGATTTTCTTGCTTGTGACATTGTCCCACTCAGAAAACAAGAACTTGTTTGTGGAAGAAAAGAACCAGTGTTCACTAAAAGAATGAAAGAGCGAAGATTAGGAAGAAAACTACCATTTGCAGTGACTTGGTTATCACCTCCTGACCGCTGAATGGCCTGCTGGGTAATTACGAGAACAGACGTCCATATGTCTTTTCTCGGCGAGTCGGCACACTGCTGTGGGTCTGTCAGACTTGCACTCCGCGGCCGTGCATCTGGATAACCTGCGCTCTGAGAGTCTGTATGGCGGACAGGATCTGTTTCTGGTGCTCCAGAGAGGTGATGCCGAGACTCAACACATCCCTGCAAAAACAACGGAGCGTGTTACACACAAACCGAATAAAAGAAATGCACTATAGGGACTTAATTCAAATGTCACTCACTGAACTGTCATGCGAGCCACTGACTCCAGGTAACAGTATCCAGCAGCAGTGAAGTTGTCTTTGTAGCGGCCCATGTCTACAGCCTCTAACCACTCTCCAACTGAACTAAACGAAGGGAAGGAAGGAATTGTTCGTTCTGCTAGTGATACAGATGAGCCCAGAGTCCTTGACAAACACAGAAAGAGATTTCTGTCTTCAGAGTGAGAAACAAACACTTATAGGAAAGTGGAAAAGGGATGATTTGCATGGAGATGGGAACCATAAGAAGCTTTTCAGTACCTGCGTCCCAGGGTGGAGGACCCGATGTTGTCCGGGCTCCTCATGGTCTTGCTGAGAGCGCTGTGGATCTGGGTGAAGGTGGGTCTCTCTGTCCTCTCCTTCTGCCAGCAATCCAGCATGAGCTGGTGCAGAGACGGCGGGCAGTTCACGGGAGCAGGTAACCGGAACCCATCCTCTATAGCTTTTATTACCTGTAAGGTAAATATACATAAATTTAAACACAAAAACATAATTATTGACTATTTGGAGTAATGGAATAAATGGATTAGTGACGCATAAATAGTGCAGAATCTTAAACATTTCTTCTTCACATCATAACATTTCTTTATTGAAAATTTTCAAACCTAAAGGCTTCAGTTTATTTCCAGTTTTAAAACAGATTTCAGTGTGAACTCACTTTTGGTCCCCATTGTAAACACATCTCATTGCCGAATTCTTTTCCGGGAAGTTTTCGGTGTACTTTCAAATCAATTGCCACTAATAAATGCCATATCTGAGACAAATTAGCAAATTATATTATTATTTCATTCATTTCAGTAGGTATTTCAAAATGTGTCCTTGACTGGCATCCCTATATGATCTTTTTTTATTAGATAATCCTAAATACCATTTAATTCAATAAAAGTACTACTTAAAAGTCACTTGACAACACAAACATTATTTAAACCAAATGAATAACATGAAAGATTCTTTAAATGCATTAATGCCTTTCTCCAGCAATCATTAGCATTTGAGCATTTCACTATTTGTAGTGAAAGACGGCCTCTTTTGTTTAAAAGCTTTACATGGTGAGGCTCTTTAATTCATAATGACTTCACAGTTCTAAATGTGTTTTGTCTCATGTACACAGTAGAAAAGCAGCTTTGGCCTTCCAGCCATATCTTATTATCACACAGAAATATTATTAAAATAAAATAAAATAAAATAGAGACTATGCATGGACTAATACAAAATTTGTGTAAATACTGATTCAATACTGAATCTGTCATTTCAGTGTGTATTTTAAAATGCGTCCTTGCCTGTTTTTTTTTTTTTTTTTTGCTAAGCTTAATTATTTGTTTAATTTTTATTTTGTTGTTTCTTTACATTTTAAGAGACTACATTATTACTGGGGACCAAAAAGTGTGATGTCCTTCAGCCGGGGTTTATTTCAGAGACTATGAGGATCTTTGCTGCAGGCATGAAAAGGAGACTTCTGAGTCTGATTGGACACGGAGCTGAAGTGGACTTGAAGTCAAAGTGCACACACGCGCATACACACTCTTTATCTGGGGTCTTTAAAGGCCCTCGCTTTAGCTACTTTTCAGTTTTTATACAAATGCATAACTCCTCACTTCACACAGGAAAATCCCATCCTACCAACAGCGAGAGGCAGGAAAGAGAGAGGGAGGGAGAAAAAGAATATAAAATCACAAACAAACATAAAATGATTTTTAGGGAGATCTTAAGGAGGAGAAAAAGCAGCCGCTCAAAAGAAAGAGCAAGAGATAAAGAGAGAAAAGGTTTAAGAAAGAAACACCAGAGGAAAAGCAATGCAGAACTGCACAGGTGGTGATACATTAGAAGAAATATAAAGGGACAGACGTACATCTTGGTTGCCCATGTCCCAGTACGGTCTCTCCCCGAAGGACATGACTTCCCACATGACGATACCGAAGCTCCATACATCAGAAGCGGAGCTGTAACGATGGTACTGAATGGCCTCTGGGGCCGTCCACAACACCAAACTCTTCCCTCCGTGCTAAAAGAAAGACAGACCCTGTTATTTCTAACAAACTGACACAAATGTACTCAGTCCTTATAGCTTCTTCTACTAATTAGTAAGTGGTCATTGTGAAGAAGGTTTTATTTTTACAGCACACTAATTACAGAGACTATCTCCACTTAAGCAACCTGAGGTTAAGTGACTTGCTCAAGGCTTCATGAACTGCTCTTTGAAGAGTTTGAACCCAAAACCTTTCAATTACCAGCCCAGACAAGTGGGCAACAATAGTAACCATGATTTTGCTAATAGGACTTGTTCCTGGATTAATCTCTTTTTTTTTGGTGCACAAATGACACAAATCAGTTTGACAGATTTCATGGTGGGCAGAATTCTCTAAAGCAACAACGGACAAATAAAGAAAAGAAAGGAAAATAGTAAAGGACAGGACATTGCATAGGAAAGGACATCAGAGAGGAAAACAAGCAAAAAAGGATAGGAAAGGAAAGAGGATAAAAGAAGCGTTGATTAAATGTTGATTCAGGAACACATCATTGGCAAACACAAAAAAGTGATATCACGGTGTGAGTGTATTGTGTAGGTGAAAGACAGGTTTATTGTGCCGTACTGTATCCTGACTTCCGCATTCATCTTATCATAAGTAGCATGTAGCATGAAGCACTGAGACGTTCTTAAAATATGCCGCATATTCAGTACTCGCAAGAAAGAAAAAAAATCACATAAAAGTTTGATAAACTCATTCAGAAGTGTTTGAGAGTGCTGTGTTGCATTATGGTAAAATACTCACTAGTGTGCTGTAGACTGCCTCTATTTTGTCGTCCTGAAGAGGTCTGAAGCCTGACACTTTGCAGACCAGGCTGCTGTTCACCAGGACTTTGTGAGCAGCCAGACGGCGATGGATAAAACCCATCTCTGTCAGATACTTCATCCCAGACGCCACTCCACTCAGCAAATCCACCAGCTGAAGAACAGTCAACTGACCTTCGTGTTTCTGAGCAGAAAAAAGAGGGAGTGAAAGGAAGGAAGGAATGACACAAATGTTGCCAAGAGAAAAAAGCAAAGGGAAAGAGAAAGGGAAACAGAGTGGTAAAGTAAGAAAAGTAACATACGATGTAGAGGGGAAAAAAGGAACATTGAAAATTGAAAAAGGAAAAACATTGAATTGAATAAAAACAGAAGAAAAAAGAAAGCAAAAGGAAGGACAATGGAGAGGAAATTAAAGGGAAAAATAAAAGAAATGAGAAAGGGAAAAGGAATGATAATGTAGGGAAAGGAACATACAATGGAGAGGGACAAAAAAGAAAAAAGGAACAATGGAAAAATGAAATAAGGAAAAAGGAAAAACAAGGTAAGAAAAGGACATTGGAATGTAAAAAAAGGGAAAAGAAAATGGAAACAATTTAAAATGTAAACACTGAAATATTTATGAGAACTTGGAACAAATAACAATCATTTCACTTCATTTCAAGAATGTCACTTCATCTGACTCTGAGACTAGATAAAATGCCTCACTTGGCTCTTTCCTCTCATTGTTTTCTTTTTATCAACAAATCACATCTGCAGGTTTTGTAATGTAACTTAAATATTTTATATATACCATTTACTGTACTATCTCAGCATTTTGCATCTGATGACTCAGAATATTATAGTCAGCAGAACAAACAGACACAAAATACGTTCTCTTACCCGCAGGAAAGAGTCCAGGGCTCCGTTGGCCATGCTCTCCACCACAATCATCATAGTGTTGCCTGCAGCAATAAGAAAAAAAAAAACCTTTAAAGAAATAATTGGATCATGTGTTTGTTTAATCCTTCAGCAGGGAAAGAGGACATGGTAGGGTTGCCCAAAGGGCACAAAAACACATTTTCATAAAAGTGTAAGTGTTATGTAAGAGATTATACAGTCAGCAAGTCACTGTAGACAGATAAAATCATAGATATAATGTTAAAATAATAGATAGGAAGACAGAACGCCAAATAGTTTTAAAGGTATAGTAGCAAAAACTAGATAGATAGACAAAGAACTGACAGACAGACAATTGCAACTGCAGCTGACCAATCAGAATGAAGTATTCAATAGCACTGTGTAATAATATCTTTGTGTCTGTATTTCCAGTGAGCATTAGACAGTGAGTGATAGAAAGCAAAGCACCCAAAGAAAGACGAGGGAAGTACGCTCCATTAGGGAGGTGGGTAGCGGTAAATCCCCAGGTGTTAGAGCAAAAGAGAGAGCAAGGAAGAGAGGTAGAAAGAGAGAGAGAGACAGATCCCTCAATCATGTACACCGACACCAACAATCTGCAGAATTCAATGACCAGCCCAATGAACAGGAGGCTGCACTATCAGTCTGGTCAATCTACCATTCCCAGCTACATCACACCTCCTGCGGGGAGGAGCGGACATGCCTGACCAACCCCAATCAGAAGACCTCCTACTGGGCTCTCAGCTCTGAGCCCATGCCACTAGAGCTGTGGAGGTCTATGGCCTGACAGGTGGATGAAGAGGAGGGGTGTGTAGCCTTCAGGAGGCAAATGGTAGAAAAAAAAAAACGGAGATTTGCAGGTGGAGGAGGAGAAGTCAGGGAGAAAGATTAGAGTCATTAAGGGGGCTTGCTGTGATTTGGCCACCAATTATTCCAACATGAACATCTGCTGTTGCACACACACACACACTTTGACAGGCTAATTCAATCCCAAAATCCCAATTCATTCTTCTCTTCAAAATACCACTGAATAAATGGTCTCTTACTCTTCATTTAAAACAATAAAAACAAGAACCAATTAAGTTTTGATATAAAAAAAATAAAATAAAAATTAAAAAAAATCACACTATAAATTTAAATAAGGGAGCATTTAAATAGGGTTTTTCTTTTCCTCTATTCAAATAAGAGAGATTTATGTACTATATATACATATTCTACCTTTCACAATGTAAAGCTCACCAGACCACCCAGAGTCAGACCATTCATGAAGTGGCAAAAATGGGTCAGTAACTATGCAGTACTATACACTAACGTTCAAAAGTTTGGGGGTGTACATTTATTAATTAATTTATTTATTTATAAGAACTGAATACTTTTAAGGACACATTAAATTAATCAGAAGTGAGTAAAAATGTTATAAAATATTTTTATTTCAAATAAAGGCTGTTCTTTTGAACTTCCTATTCATCAAATAATAGTATATAATATAATATCAAATAATAATATAATCAGCATATTAGAATTATTTCTGAAGGATCAAGCTTTGCCATCACAGCAATGAATTACATTTTAAAATATTCAAACAGAAAGCATATACATTTTGCAAATTTTGAACACAGAAAAAGTTACATAGTGCTGCTTTAAGTTGTAATAATATTTCACAGTATTACTGTTTTACTGTATTTTTTATCAAATAAACACAGCCTTGGTGAGGTCTCTTTCAAAAACATTTAAAAATCTTACCCCAAACTTTTGAACAGCAGTGTACATAGAGGTCATTTACATACTTAAGTTTTAAAGGTACAGTAGCAAAAAAGTGCATGTTTAATTTTAAGGGTCAGAAGAAAGAGGAAAGTTGTCACTGAAACTACATTTCCACTTTTTGTAGCAAGAAGTAGACTTAAGAGTTGCTAATAATATTTCACAATATTATTGTTATCCAGTATTTTTGAACAAAAAATGCAGCCTTGGTGAGCAAAAATCTTACTGACCCCAAACCTTTGAACAGCAGTGTAGTTGTAAAGGTACAGTATCAAAAACGCACGTAAAATTTTTTGGGTCAGATAAAAAGAGGAAAGTTGTCACTGAAAACTAAATTTCCACTTTAGTTTGGACTTTAGAAGTAGACTTAAGAGTTGCGAAATTACAGAATGTTGCAAAAGTGAATAATGCATTTATTTTTTTTTTTTAGAAAATGCAATGATATTGCTGGCAAAAGAATGAAGAATAACCGTAATAGATAATGGTCTTTTGTCATTATGCACTCAAACAAATTCACAACAGATTCACACTTCCGCTGCTTTTGCATTTAGTTGTTGAGAACCACTTCATATCAAAATCCAACACTCTTAATATGTCTCTTCATGCACACATTTCTATCATTTTCTACATGTAGATTCAATCTTAAATCACAAACGTTAATAATTCCTTCAGCACTAATACACAAAGTCCCAGACTAATATCAGCACTGCTAGTTCTTTAATTCAGCAAATCTGCCTTCCCCTCTGGTCTTCCCTGTCTTCACAACACCTTCATCATCCCTCATTCCTTTCGGCAAGAACACGCTAGGCAAATCCATCTAGCTGTTTTATCTCCAGGAACATCACATCGATCAATCTAAAGATGGATCTGTTCTTCTCTCTCCGTACATCTCCACCCCGAGCCAAGTTTCCCTTTGTCACACTTGTTGACTGAGAGTTACTAGTTTCATTTAAGTCGTGGCCTAATGGATAGAGAGTCGGACTTATAACCCGAAGGTCACGGGCTCGAGTCTCAAGTCCGGCAGGGATTGTTACCAGCGCTCTCTCCACCTTCAATACCATGACTAAGGTGAGACCCTTAAGCAAGGCACCGAACCCCCAACTGCTCCCTAGGCGCTGCAGCAATATGGCTGCCCACTGCTCCGGGTGTGTGTTCACAGTGTGTGTGTGCGTGTATGTTCACTACTTACTGCTGTGTGTGCACTTGGATGGGTTAAATGCAGAGCACAAATTCCAAGTATGGGTCACCATACTTGGCCACACGTCACGTCCTTTCCTTTCCTTTTTTTCCTTTTTAAGCTCGATTCTCCTCTTTCTGTCCTTCCTGGAGGTGATAACATCTACAGCTCCTCATTGTCCTTGATCTTTTACCTCTGATGATCATCCATCCTGCAAGTATCGACCTTTCTCTCCCTTTCTGTTCTTGCGCTTTTGAGGACCGGCCCATTTATTCAAGGGTCCACTTCCGAATAAACTGTCCAATCAATGGCTTATCATTCTCTTTTCTATTACTGCAGTGGGACAACCGGCTCATCCCTCCTTTTTTCTTTTTCAGTGGAGGGACATATAATCTATTCTGCCTCCTGAATCTCTTTCAGGTGAGGGCCATCAAATCCCTAATTCCTCTCGTTCTTTGTCTTTCCCTGTCCTGCGAGGAATCGTCCCAATCGCCCCACAGCTTTCATTTTCTACAGAGGGACATCCCATACATCTCTCTTTTCTTCCTTGCCATCTATTCATTGTACAATCTCTTTGTCTCTACTGACCTCTGGTGATGACTCCCTCCAGACGCACAATGTTGGCGTGATCAAACTGTCCCAGAATTCCTGCCTCGCTGAGGAATGAGCGTCTCTGTTTTTCCGAGCAGCCCGCACGAAGGGTCTTTATGGCCACAGGCAACTCTCGTTTGCTGGGAAGCTTCAGGCAACCTCGACACACCTCGCCAAAGTCTCCTGAAGAAGGCAAGGGTTCACTTGATGTTTATTTGTTTCTCATTAAAGGAACAGTTACCCAAAATGAAAATTATGACACCATTTACTTGCACTCATGCTGTGAATAATGACTTAAATGACATATTGACCACCTTTATGATACCTTTATGGTACTTTTGCTTCCTGTTTTGAAGCTTGAAAGCTCCCGTCCTCATTCATTGCAATTTTATAGAAAAATTAGCAGTAAATTACTTTAGCATTAGATACATTTTGTACATTAACATTAGCTGTAAATTTAGTTTCAAAATAATGAGTCATATGGGGTTTGGACACAACATGAGGATCAGTAAATGATGACAGAACCTTTATTTTTGAGAAAACGTGATGCCTAGTTTGCATAGATACTATTATGGTGCTTTTGCTTCTTTTTGAAAATTGAAAGCCCCTGTCCTCATTCATTGGAATTTTATGAACAAAGATTATCAGTAAACATACTTTGTGTTCCAAAGAAGAAATGGATTCGAACACAACATGAGGGTCAGTAAATGATGGGATTAGCCTTAATTTCTGATAGGAACTAATGACTGGTTTTCATAGATCTTGACACACAGCATTGAAAAACCTTAAAACTGTCCCAAAAAGAAAATACATTTGCAGGAATATGAATTGGATAATGGTAAAAGTCAGAGTGAAGTAGGGAGGTTTTGATATCTGGTACCTGTATGGACTATCCTCTCGATCTTGATGCTAGATATGTCCAGCTCTTTGGCAAAGGCATGAACAGCCTGGAGCAGATCTTCACAGGTTTCTGGGTCAATGTAGGTCCTTCGGGTTGGGATTTTAACTGAAAAATTAAAACAAAAATATATATAATTGGTGGTACTACACTCAGTATTAATATTGATTGATTCACTGTTATTATCAATGAAATAGGCGACAAACTCCAATAGACTTACACTGAGCCACCTCTAAGTATCAGAATATCATATGCTCTGTTCATACATTTTGGTTTTCAAAGCTTGACTCTCCTCACTGTTATTTTGCATGTGATGAAATCTGATCTGATTGTCTCATACGACATGATAGTAGCTGTCAGTGTGGAAAGAGAGGATGGAAAACTGGAAATTTTGCCTCTGCTCATGTCCATCACAACATCTCAAAACATGCATGAAAGAACATAAACGACAAGAGGCATTTAAAGCATTCATGCATATACTGTGCCTAAATGTGCTGATGCATTAACTCATTCACTATTCACAACATGGCGAATATCACATAGTTTGCTATTTTAGGAAATGTGGGTAGGCCAGTGAGTAATCACCTTAGCAACCAAAAAGCAACCCCCTGGCAACCAGCTAGAACACATCATGGCATTGAGTTTTGGACAAGCATGAGAAAATGTAACTGAACATGTACTATCTAGTTATATAATACAGTAACATAGTGTTTATATTGCAGTATACTTATACATGTTGCTAACGAAGATTTATTCATTTTAAATTTATATTTAAAATGAAAATCCACAAAAAGATCACCAGATATAAAAATTAAAAACACTGTTTTATTATTTTGATGCTGTATTCTTTTACTGTATCCATGCATTATGTCATGCTTCATCTACTCAAAGGCAGTGCGGCAGTCTTACTCTGAAATGTGCTTACAAGTCAGCATCGACCCAAAGCAGACCAGGGTCTCAACTTCACAGTCTCATAACAGCTTATTGATCTGAAGCTCACATACATACACCCATACTTAAGAATACAATTACAAAGCAAATTAAAGGTGCTCCATTCCATCATGAGAGTGCGGTTTACACTGACTCTGACGCTGTATTCTGCCAGTTAAATCTGAAAATGATGACACCACTACAACAACAACAGCAAAAAACTGTGCAAAGTGGTTACATCATATAATGCTGCTGTGTTCCTTGGGAAATGTTGCAAAAGCAGTGTGAAAGAAAGTCCTGTTAAGTTGATCCAAATGGTCTCAAAAACTCATGAATATATTTCAATGTCACGAACTTTACAAACTTTGACAAAGTAGTTGTTGTACGACAAGGGTCCTCATAGACCGAAACAAGATCTTAGTGAGTCCAGTCCAAGCTGCTGAATCCAAAAATGCCCTGAAGACACCAGTGCGATGGTAGATAAATTACTGCAGAATTACTGCATTTACAGTAGAGTAGAGGCTGTAACAACGTAGAAGAAATTACACAATTATAGTACATCTGATTGTCCACAAGTACTGCAGTATGCTGAGTTGTTGTAAATTATAAAAATGGTGCCGTTATTTATGCATGATGCAGTTTCTGAAAAGTACCTCTGTATATATGTCTCATTATAGGAAGATTTGTATTGTTGTTTAAGATATAAAATATACTGAAACCAAATTTTAAATAATAGCAAAAATAAAATCTAAACTGTTAAAACCAACTTGAACTAAAATTAAATAAAAAATAATGAAATGTACAAAACTACAATAAGCCTGCCACTCGGATAAGAACCATAAAGTGAAAGAATGCACACAATTTCACATATAGATAAGTTTACACTTAAGTCATTTAGACTATAATTAAGTCTATAAAGACGTTTTTGAACAAAAATACCCAGATCCCCAAACAGCCAGGCACACAAACACTTCACATAGTTATCTAAATGTGAACAACATTCATTATAAGTAATATGAACATAATATGAACAAAATCAAAGAAATACTACATGGGGGAAAAAATTAAATAGAAGTATGTATTTGCATACACATTTTATTTATACACTTAAATAATCCTTTTTTACCTTTGAAGACGTTCCCCAAAGAAATGCCTTGTCAGATTTAGTTCTGTGGACAATTGTGTCCCAAATGTATACAGTAGCTATGTAAATCCCCATACACTAACAACCACAAACCATGTATATGCATATACGTTTGCATATCTAAAGCATTAAATTCACAGCTGCTGGTTCTACATACACACACAAACAAAGTAGGCCTCAGTGATTTCATAATGACAGCTAAAGCACTGATCCCTACCATTGTTTCTAGGTCATCCAAAAATATGCATATAAAACAAACAGAACACGCATGCAGGGTGAAAAGAGAGTGTGCTTATAGGGCTAGTTGTATAACAGATAGACAAACAAACCTGTAAAACAAATGACGGTGGGAGACACAGAGATCACGCACGATGGGTCACCAGAACTGTGCCCAGGGCGAAACGAGAGCGAGAGAATATCTGATGATGCTGATGGGATATAATTTGTGAAACATGTGGGAAATGATTCAGTATGAGACTGCGTGACAGAGAATTGTGCTCGTGGTAATTTTTAAGGAAAATCTGAATTTATACTCTTTTTATACTATTTGTACTCCTCTCGTTGTTTTCAATGAATGGTTCTTGTTTGAAATTTTTTGTTCTTTTGCTGGAAGGTGAAGGATCTGAGGGATTCCTTAAATTCTTCCTTGAACAGTGAACATTTGGCCTAGTTTCCAGAAAGCACAAGATTGTGTTATGTAACCCAGATAGAACACCTTTTAGTGTGTTTCCATTCATTTGCATGTTACATTTGTTTTTGTTCTAATTCTTGTATTATATACTTGTTTAATTTCATTTATTTTTGTGCTGCTCTTTTAAGACATCATGGAGCCAAAACCAGCAATTAATGCTGATTGGCTAAAAACATACCTGTCCTTAAAGGAGCAGCACATAAATTAATTACATAAAAACAGGTATATAATAACAGTTAAGATGAATGAAAATACACATAATCATGATTTTATCTGGGTTATAGTCCTATATACAAATACATACACTATATACAAATGATTGCCCCTCTTTGGCATTCTTTACGATTAATTATTCATATACTGTTTAATTCTAGTCTATCCATATGAAATTTATTTATAAAATCTAGTCTATATGACGTTTATATGTTTATATATAGTCTTACTAAATAATTAATTGTAGCTGGAATAAGAATAAGCCTTACATCACCACGTTTTGCTTGGAAATCTGGGTAACCCTTTAGAATAGGGAACACTTATTCACTATTAACTACGACTTTTCCCTCAGTAAATCCCTAATTTGCTGCTTATTAATAGTTAGTAAGGTAGTTGTTAAATTTAGGTATTGGGGATTAGGGATTAATATGTGCTTAATTAGTACTAATACATGGCTAATATACTAATACTAATTAATTAGTACTAATACATGGCTAGCTAATTTATTAGTACTAATACATGGCTAATAGTAATATGCATGCTAATAAGCAACTAGTTAAGAGACCCTAAAATAAAGTGTTACCGAAATCTGGCTTCAATAAAGAGAAAAGTGTTATTTACAAAAATATATATATTTATCACATGAAACATGAAAGATTTAAACAAATCTGTGTCTCCTCCATACATCCTCATGGCAGTCTTCCTCCTGTACAAGTGTCCATCCTGGCATAATGTGCATATTTACAAGTTAAATACTATAGATCAGAGTATAAGAGGTTAATGAATACATGCAAATATAAGTTTTATATACTGTACAGATATGCTGTGAGACAGACTTGGCACAAACCAGCTCAAAAGTGTGTGAAGCTCGCCAGTGTTCATTGTTTCAGCAGATTTAATGCCCCATCTGCATGACTGCTCTGCACAGACACTCATTACTCACACATCACACGCACACGCACACACACACACACACACACACACGAATATTAGCTCACGTGAAACAGAATGCTAACATCTGGCTAGAGTTTAGAAAGGTTTGAGGAAAAACGGCAGAGAAAGAGAGATACAGTAACTGGGCATCACCAGCACTGTGCAGCTGTTTTTTTTAAATGAATTAATTTGATTTTTTGGGGCTTTTTGCCATTTTTTTTTTAAACAAAAACAGTGAAGAGAAGACAGGAAACCACTCTTAATATACATCTGCTTTGTCAACTTTCAATGTAAAAAATATTATCACAATCCATCCATAGAGCTTCCGTTCTGATACCAGAGAGTCTCAGTAAACTGGCAATAATAAAACGTAGTGCAATTGTAACTTAACTTATGTATGCATTTCAATGCATTACTTTGACAATATTCTTCAACACTGGATGCAGCAATATGGCATCTTTGTTCAAAGACTGGTAACACCCTCCCCCCTCTTTTCATCTCAGAGGGCGTCTGAAACATGCTAATGGACTGGAGCATTAGGCTGGCTGGTATAAAGGCACGTACATGGACTTAGACGTTAATGCAGTGCCACTTTATACATCCCTAATCTCTCTTTATCACTGATCAACTCTATTGACTCTATTTTCCAGTCTGTTTTTTCCCTTTCTCTTCCACCTCAGCTCTCATCCTCTGACAAGCTATATCCATTACCACCTTCAGAAATAAACCTGACAGTCCAGTTGATTTGTGGAATGAATGCACATGTATGCACGGAAACACAACGTGATACTCACACTGGAAGTAGAGTTCCTCATCCCCCTCCTGGCTGGCTTTACTGTAGCCACACTGTCTGCGAGGGAAAAAACAACAACAAAAAATGACATGCCATTAAAAACAAAGCATAAAATGACCATAAAACAACTTGCGTTAAAGAAAAGAAAATTTCAGCACACAGCCGCTACCGACTGTAAGGAATGACAAAACAGCACTTAAAATGACAACCTGTATTAAAGTTATTTACGAACATGTCTGTATCGCCAGTCTAAACAAAAATGCAACTGAGTGAACTTGCTTAAGATAACAATTTTGTATTTCCCTTGAGATGAAAAAGTTCTTATTATTTTTAATCAAAATAGTTTGTTTAAAGAATTAGTCCACCCAATAATGAACAATCTGTCATGACGTTCTTTACAAATGGAGTAATTTTAAATGCTTTAAAGATACATTTTAAAGATTAAGTCCATAAAAACACCATAAAAGTGGTCTGTATAACTCATGAACTACAGGTGCATCTCAATAAATTAGAATGTCGTGGAAAAGTTCATTTATTTCAGTAATTCAACTCAAATTGTGAAACTCGTGTATTAAATCAATTCAGTGCACACAGACTGAAGTAGTTTAAGTCTTTGGTTCTTTTAATTGTGATGATTTTGGCTCACATTTAACAAAAACCCACCAACTCACTATCTCAACAAATTAGAATACTCCATAAGACCAATAAAAAAAACATTTTTAGTGAATTGTTGGCAATCTGGAAAGTATGTTCATTTACTGTACATGTACTCAATAACTTGGTAGGGTCTCCTTCTGCTTTAATTACTGCCTCAATTCGGCGTAGCATGGAGGTGATCAGTTTGTGGCACTACTGAGGTGGTATGGAAGCCCAGGTTTCTTTGACAGCGGCCTTCAGCTCATCTGCATTTTTTGATCTCTTGTTTCTCATTTTCCTCTTGACAATACCCCATAGATTCTCTATGGGGTTCAGGTCTGGTGAGTTTGCTGGCCAGTCAAGCACACCAACACCATGGTCATTTAACCAACTTTTGGTGCTTTTGGCAGTGTGAGCAGGTGCCAAATCCTGCTGGAAAATGAAATCAGCATCTTCAAAAAGCTGGTCAGCAGAAGGAAACATGAAGTGCTCCAAAATTTCTTGGTAAACGGGTGCAGTGACGTTGGTTTTCAAAAAACACAATGGACCAACACCAGCAGATGACATTGCACCCCAAATCATCACAGACTGTGGAAACTTAACACTGGACTTCAAGCAACTTGGGCTATGAGCTTCTCCACCCTTCCTCCAGACTCTAGGACCTTGGTTTCCAAATGAAATACAAAACTTGCTCTCATCTGAAAAAAGGACTTTGGACCACTGGGCAACAGTCCAGTTCTTCTTCTCCTTAGCCCAGGTAAGACGCCTCTGACGTTGTCTGTGGTTCAGGAGTGGCTTAACAAAAGGAATACGACAACTGTAGCCAAATTCCTTGACACGTCTGTGTGTGGTGGCTCTTGATGCCTTGACCCCAGCCTCAGTCCATTCCTTGTGAAGTTCACTCAAATTCTTGAATCGATTTTGCTTGACAATCCTCATAAGGCTGCGGTTCTCTCGGTTGGTTGTGCATCTTTTTCCTTCCACTCAACTTTCTGTTAACATACTTGGATACAGCACTCTGTGAACAGCCAGCTTCTTTGACAATGAATGTTTGTGGCTTACCCTCCTTGTGAAGGGTGTCAATGATTGTCTTCTGGACAACTGTCAGATCAGCAGTCTTCCCCATGATTGTATAGCCTAGTGAACCAAACTGAGAGACCATTTTGAAGGCTCAGGAAACCTTTGCAGGTGTTTTGAGTTGATTAGCTGATTGGCATGTCACCCAATGCAGATGACCTGAAGGCCGCTATCAAAGCAACCTGGGCTTCCATTACACCTGAGCAGTGCCACAAACTGATCGCCTCCATGCCACGATGCATTGATGCAGTAATTCATGCAAAAGGAGCCCCTACCAAGTATTGAGTGCATGTACAGTAAATGAACATACTTTCCAGAAGGCCAACATTTCACTAAAAATGTTTTTTTTATTGGTTTTATTTTATTGGTTTTTGTTAAATGTGAGCCAAAATCATCACAATTAAAAGAACCAAAGACTTAAACTACTTCAGTCTGTGTGCATTGAATTGATTTAATACACGAGTTTCACAATTTGAGTTGAATTACTGAAATAAATGAACTTTTCCACGACATTCTAATTTATTGAGATGCACCTGTACATTTTAGGTCTTTTGAAGTCATATTATAGGTTTGTGTAAGAAACAGACCAAATTGAAATCTTAATTTACAAACAATTGTTCCCTCCAGTAAGTTGATTCAGAAAAATAAATCATTAAGACAGCTTTTGTCAAGCAATTCAATGAAAAGATCTAAATGTCTGATTCATGATCGAATCATTGCTACTTCACTTTAAACATTAATGAATGTGCTAAATTGTCGGTGAATAGCAACTTAAAAGGTTTATCTGTTCCTCATACAATCATATTGCATCAGAAGACCAAACAAGCATCATATGGACCACTTTTATGGCGCTTTTATGTAATTTTCTGAGTTTGACAGTCCTCATTCACATTCATAACACTGAAAAGAATGGCTAGGATTGCACAGAAGTCATAATTAAGTGATAATTTTCATTTTGAGGTGAACTATCCCTTTAAGACTGCTTTGAGGTTAAAAACTACAACACTTTCGGTTAAAATCATTGGTTTAAAAGTATGCATGAGGTTTTATCTCCTGTAGTCCACGGTGTGTAAATGTAGAGATTTCCTGGTGAACCACTGCTCTGACATAGTCATAGCATGAGTGCGAGAAGAATCAGGCCGCCACAGGATCTGATGGCATTTGGGCGATTTTACGTTGTGGATTAGTGTGACACGGAGACATTGGGGAAAGACATGCACCACGGGAGGGATTAGAGAATAGAGACACACACACACGCACAGCAGGGGTGGAAAAGCACTCAAAAGGAGACTCTGACAAGATTTTGGAGACTTCAGGTTATTTGCTAGCGCGTGTGCTGTTGTTTGAGAAGAAAGAAGACGCACACCAAACAGACTTTCAACTTTTGTGTTTGTGTGCTGGCAAGCATCTGATTAGAACATTCACAATCTACTCTAAAAAGCTGAGTAGAAAGAAACATGCAGGTAGGAGAGACTACACACAGACAGCTGGGACTTCAGCTCTCTGACCATGTTTACACCTCACATCTGTTGGATGGCAATTAATACAGGTGTAAACAAGGTCCAAATTATTCTTTTTTTTGATACTCAAAGTACAGCATGGCGCTAGCAACGCAAGATCATGGGTTTGACTTCCCGGAAATGCATGAACTGACAAAATGTATACCTTTAATGTAATGCAAGCGGCTTTGGATAAAAGATCTGCCAATTGCATAAAAATAATAATATGATGCATTCATATTATTATTATTAAAATTACTGTATTACCTTTCCTAAGCTCAGGGTCACTTTACACTTTTACTGTAAGTAAATTAAGTACAAAAATGTGTACATTAAATAAAAAAACTTAAATGCAATGTACTGTAAGTTGCTAAAATATAATAATAATAATAATAATTATATTAAGAAAAACAAGAGTTAGATGGACAATTTTTATGGTAATTTTCTGAGTTTGACAGTTCTCATTCATTTTCATTACACTGAATTAGCAATAATAATACATTAATATAATTTTATTAATAATAATATTATGATTTTTAAATAATATGTTTAATTACATATCACTTTCCTAAGATTATGGTTGCTTAACTTGTACATGTAAACAGTAATCCATCCTGATCTGACAGTGGAGACCATCCACATCCATCTAGCTATTGAAAATGTTTGATCAAATTAAATGGAAAAGTCCCATACAAAGTCCTCAGAACATCTGTTTTGCCTGACATCAATATACAGTGAGACAGATCATGTTCATGTGGCAACTCTTTGACTCTAAAAAACTACATTTTGAGAACTTACCCTCAAAATAACAAAATGGTCATGCAATCAGTCTCAGCTGACCGCCTGTTAAAGATGTTAATACCAGGAGTAAACATGGCCTCTGTTAGGAAATGGAGTGGCGAGACAGACGGGACAAACGAGAGGAAGGAAGATGAAGAGAAAGGCAGCAGCAAGGTAGGAGGGTTAGTGGAGAAACGCAGGCATGCCTGTACCTGGGAGACAGCTGCGTGGAGGGAGGAAGAGGAGGAGGAGGAAGAGTAGAGAAGGAGGTAGAGAGCAGCACCACGCGAGTAGGAGCTACATTGGACGGTCTGGAGAAGCCACTAAAGGAAGAGAGGGAGGAAGGGCCTGAGAGTAGTCTTCTTACTATTGTCAACATAGGAAGTAACTCTCTAAAGTGACGACATCACTTCCTATCATGCCACCTCACTTCTAACCTACTTAAAAGGAATTATAGTAAACATGAGGGTGAGTAAACGATGACAAAATGTCAATTTTCAGGTGAACTATCCTTTTAAGAGTTATTCTCTGACAGAAATACTAGGACAAATAGCCCTCAAAACCAATGAGGAGTAAAAAAAGCATTTCCCCTGTCTTTTATAACTTTGTATGAGATTCTGAGCTATTACGAAGATCTGCACCAAAAGACAAGGAGAGGAGAGGAGGGGTGGTGAAGAGAGGAGTGAAGGTGAGTGGAAAGTGAAAGGAGTGACAGGAAGGAGAGACCGCAGAGAAGAACATGTTAGTGCTTTATGTGCGTGTGTGTGTGGATGAAAGCACTCTGCAGGAGATTCTCAGTGTAATCAGACCCAAGACACATCTAACAGATTTAAAACAAATCTAAAACTTCAACACTAAATTACAGGAATAGGACTGCCAAGACATTTGTACACAAAGTTGGATTGAAAATATAACCAATAAATAACCATGTATATTTCTATGATGATAAAAACGGGATTACACAATGAACAGACCATAACTTGAAATGTTCTTTGTTGCATATAGAGTGCAACAGTGCTTTCCCACCTTTTCAGTAGCCTTGGGTCTAGAAGTATTTTTCCCTTTCATTTTTTCCATAGGTATTTAAAACATCTCTGTTATACAGTTATACGCTATTACAAACTATGATTTAAAGCAAAAAGTGTTTGAAAATCAGACAAAAAAGACAAAGGTACAAAACTACAATCCTATGAAGCACTGTGAATGACACAAACATTAAAAATGATAGAGAAAAAATTAAACTAATGCTCATTTTGATTAGTATTCTATTTCATAATTTGATTTAGATGTTGATTATAATGAGAGAGAAACAATGTATTTTATGTTTATTGCAAAATATGCATATAAATGTATACAAAAAGTAGTTTGAGAGTGTAGGGAGACTGGCTTTATTACCTCATTTTCTGTGCTTCATCTGAGTGGGAGGGCGCTAAAGAGCTCTTTTGGCATGATTTGCTTGATGTAATTCTCTGATTGTTGAGATTTCTTTGCAGAATCATGGGTAATGTAGTTTTCACCAAGAGTTCTGATGTTAAACTAGATTATTTTAAAAATAAGTTGAAATAATGTGGGTTGATGACAACCTCGTAACTCTCAGTAGGCCTGTCTTTAATGGTTGAAGTAATTGTTCAAATCAATTGAATGGGAAACTTCTGGAACCTGACTGTTGCACTCTATTGTGACCTTCACATACTATTTTTTAAAGGCAGTATTCAGTATGCTAGTATTTCATTTCAAACACAGGCACAGACACACAGCCCACTGGCTTCAGACGATGCAAGTATATTAAATGTACATAAAGGACCAGAAGAAAGGCTGTCCACAAATATCAATAATCCGCTGGCCGTATGTGTACGCATGTCAGTAAATTAGTATTATTAATAATAAAAGATGTCATCCCTGAAATAGAATGAAAAAAAACAGGACCCAGAATTCAAGGGTTTTTGGGACAAAATGTATCTGCAAAAACAAACCCTGTATAAACCAATCTGATTTAACAGAAACACTGATCAAAGAACTTGAAAGATCTGAAAGACTGTTTTCATATGCATGGATTGATTTGTAAAGGTTTAGATGTTCAAAATGTGTATAAACTAGGGCTATCAAACAAATCAATTACATCAGATGGCAATTATTAACTGAATTAACCACCGTTAAATCACATAATTAAGCCCCCAAATGAAGATAACATAGGCATACAATGCAACATTATTGTGGCAGAAGCACTCAATGAGATGACAAAAAGTGTCTTTAGAAATCAATATATTGTGTGTTTTATTTCCATGCAGACTGGCCGTTTATTTATCACTTATACATGCTTATATATGCTACTATGGACAAGCACGGTTTGTGCCTAAATTCAATGAGCCGTCAGCCATTTTCTGTTTGTCCAACACAATTTCACACCTGATGTATGCCTATGTCTCTAATAAGCCTTTCTCGCACACATCATTAATCAATATAAACCACTTTATCAGAGACTAGTCGATAAATCCGCTCTCTTCTGTGTGTTAGACGACATGCAACTGGATTGTGTGTTGTTGTCTGAGCTGATGATAAAGTTTGTGGATGCATATGAAAGAGATTTTGTGCGTGTGTGATTGACAGAGGCTTGGCGACACTCCACTGTGTGTGGTTGAACGAATGAGAACCATTTCACACCGGCTCAATATAATCCATTCTCATCAGACTGATTAATGGAGAGCTATAGGAGCGTGTGCTTCCTGTCTGCCACTCCCTCCCCTGACACCGCAGCTGCACAGAGATCCATTAGAGTATGTCACACCTGTGTTCTTGTGTGCACATTAAATACCCAGACACATGGATTCTGTGAGTGCAAAACTCGGCAGAAATAGCCACAGATTTCCTCAAGATTGGAACAGCCATCATTCACAAGCCGTTATGCATCCTACATTCCTTTCATTTATGTTTGTGAAATGATTTTGCTTTCAGCTGCCTATACGATTGCAGTAATCTCAGCTCTCAGCTACACACATTTTACCATGTTTAAATTAATTCAAAAATCAGTGCAGAAAATGCAAAAAAATTGCAGATTCTGTCTCACAAGTTTACAACATTGTTTACGATGTTAACTAAATCTGAGATATAGCATTACGAGAATAAAGTCATAATGTTTTGAGAATAATCTCATATACTATAAGTCCTTTATGAAAACAAAGTCAAAGATTAGATAATGAAGCGGTAAAATTACAAGATTAAAGGATTAATACTTTGAAAAACTCAAATCAAAATCACATTAAATCTATTATGAAAGTAGTTTTTGATAATATTTCATAATATTATATTGCAATATTTTGATGAGTCAGTTATGACAAAATCTTAACATCACAAGATTGAAGTACAAATATATTAAAAATAAAGTCAAAATAACAATAAAGTAATTATGAGATGAAAGTCAATTATGACGATAAACTCCTAACATTAAATGATTTAGTAATAATTAGAAAAAAATCTAAATTACAGTTAAAACATTAAGTAGTAGTAATATTTTGTAAAGTCAATTATGACAATACAGTCACAACATTACAAGATTAAAGTGGTAATATTTTGAAAAAGGCAAAATTGCAATAAAGCCACTATGAGATGAAAGCAGTAATTTTTTATTATTTTTTTTAAATCACTTGCGACAATGAATTTAATTTAAAATGAAGTGAAAAGTCGTAATATTACAAAATTAAAGTAGCAACATTATGAGAATAAGGTCAAAAATACAAGAATAAAAGTACTTGAATTTCAAGATTGAAGTCGTGGAAAAACAGGACCCAGAATTCAAGGGTTTTTGGGACAAAATGTATCTGCAAAAACAAACCCTGTATAAACCAATCTGATTTAACAGAAACACTGATCAAAGAACTTGAAAGATCTGAAAGACTGTTTTCATATGCATGGATTGATTTGTAAAGGTTTAGATGTTCAAAATGTGTATAAACTAGGGCTATCAAACAAATCAATTACATCAGATGGCAATTATTAACTGAATTAACCACCGTTAAATCACATAATTAAGCCCCCAAATGAAGATAACATAGGCATACAATGCAACATTATTGTGGCAGAAGCACTCAATGAGATGACAAAAAGTGTCTTTAGAAATCAATATATTGTGTGTTTTATTTCCATGCAGACTGGCCGTTTATTTATCACTTATACATGCTTATATATGCTACTATGGACAAGCACGGTTTGTGCCTAAATTCAATGAGCCGTCAGCCATTTTCTGTTTGTCCAACACAATTTCACACCTGATGTATGCCTATGTCTCTAATAAGCCTTTCTCGCACACATCATTAATCAATATAAACCACTTTATCAGAGACTAGTCGATAAATCCGCTCTCTTCTGTGTGTTAGACGACATGCAACTGGATTGTGTGTTGTTGTCTGAGCTGATGATAAAGTTTGTGGATGCATATGAAAGAGATTTTGTGCGTGTGTGATTGACAGAGGCTTGGCGACACTCCACTGTGTGTGGTTGAACGAATGAGAACCATTTCACACCGGCTCAATATAATCCATTCTCATCAGACTGATTAATGGAGAGCTATAGGAGCGTGTGCTTCCTGTCTGCCACTCCCTCCCCTGACACCGCAGCTGCACAGAGATCCATTAGAGTATGTCACACCTGTGTTCTTGTGTGCACATTAAATACCCAGACACATGGATTCTGTGAGTGCAAAACTCGGCAGAAATAGCCACAGATTTCCTCAAGATTGGAACAGCCATCATTCACAAGCCGTTATGCATCCTACATTCCTTTCATTTATGTTTGTGAAATGATTTTGCTTTCAGCTGCCTATACGATTGCAGTAATCTCAGCTCTCAGCTACACACATTTTACCATGTTTAAATTAATTCAAAAATCAGTGCAGAAAATGCAAAAAAATTGCAGATTCTGTCTCACAAGTTTACAACATTGTTTACGATGTTAACTAAATCTGAGATATAGCATTACGAGAATAAAGTCATAATGTTTTGAGAATAATCTCATATACTATAAGTCCTTTATGAAAACAAAGTCAAAGATTAGATAATGAAGCGGTAAAATTACAAGATTAAAGGATTAATACTTTGAAAAACTCAAATCAAAATCACATTAAATCTATTATGAAAGTAGTTTTTGATAATATTTCATAATATTATATTGCAATATTTTGATGAGTCAGTTATGACAAAATCTTAACATCACAAGATTGAAGTACAAATATATTAAAAATAAAGTCAAAATAACAATAAAGTAATTATGAGATGAAAGTCAATTATGACGATAAACTCCTAACATTAAATGATTTAGTAATAATTAGAAAAAAATCTAAATTACAGTTAAAACATTAAGTAGTAGTAATATTTTGTAAAGTCAATTATGACAATACAGTCACAACATTACAAGATTAAAGTGGTAATATTTTGAAAAAGGCAAAATTGCAATAAAGCCACTATGAGATGAAAGCAGTCATTTTTTATTATTTTTTTAAATCACTTCCGACAATGAATTGAATTGAAAATGAAGTGAAAAGTCGTAATATTACAAAATTAAAGTAGCAACATTATGAGAATAAGGTCAAAAATACAATAATAAAAGTACTTGAATTTCAAGATTGAAGTCGTGGCCAAGGAGAACAAAATTCCTCTCACATTTCGCTTGGCATAAACACTTTCTACGGCCAAAACTTTTACGGAAAGGTTTTTTTTTTTTTTGTTTGTGCCTAAATTCAATGAGCCGTCAGCCATTTTCTGTTTGTCCAACACAATTTCACACCTGATGTATGCCTATGTCTCTAATAAGCCTTTCTCGCACACATCATTAATCAATATAAACCACTTTATCAGAGACTAGTCGATAAATCCGCTCTCTTCTGTGTGTTAGACGACATGCAACTGGATTGTGTGTTGTTGTCTGAGCTGATGATAAAGTTTGTGGATGCATATGAAAGAGATTTTGTGCGTGTGTGATTGACAGAGGCTTGGCGACACTCCACTGTGTGTGGTTGAACGAATGAGAACCATTTCACACCGGCTCAATATAATCCATTCTCATCAGACTGATTAATGGAGAGCTATAGGAGCGTGTGCTTCCTGTCTGCCACTCCCTCCCCTGACACCGCAGCTGCACAGAGATCCATTAGAGTATGTCACACCTGTGTTCTTGTGTGCACATTAAATACCCAGACACATGGATTCTGTGAGTGCAAAACTCGGCAGAAATAGCCACAGATTTCCTCAAGATTGGAACAGCCATCATTCACAAGCCGTTATGCATCCTACATTCCTTTCATTTATGTTTGTGAAATGATTTTGCTTTCAGCTGCCTATACGATTGCAGTAATCTCAGCTCTCAGCTACACACATTTTACCATGTTTAAATTAATTCAAAAATCAGTGCAGAAAATGCAAAAAAATTGCAGATTCTGTCTCACAAGTTTACAACATTGTTTACGATGTTAACTAAATCTGAGATATAGCATTACGAGAATAAAGTCATAATGTTTTGAGAATAATCTCATATACTATAAGTCCTTTATGAAAACAAAGTCAAAGATTAGATAATGAAGCGGTAAAATTACAAGATTAAAGGATTAATACTTTGAAAAACTCAAATCAAAATCACATTAAATCTATTATGAAAGTAGTTTTTGATAATATTTCATAATATTATATTGCAATATTTTGATGAGTCAGTTATGACAAAATCTTAACATCACAAGATTGAAGTACAAATATATTAAAAATAAAGTCAAAATAACAATAAAGTAATTATGAGATGAAAGTCAATTATGACGATAAACTCCTAACATTAAATGATTTAGTAATAATTAGAAAAAAATCTAAATTACAGTTAAAACATTAAGTAGTAGTAATATTTTGTAAAGTCAATTATGACAATACAGTCACAACATTACAAGATTAAAGTGGTAATATTTTGAAAAAGGCAAAATTGCAATAAAGCCACTATGAGATGAAAGCAGTAATTTTTTATTATTTTTTTTAAATCACTTGCGACAATGAATTTAATTTAAAATGAAGTGAAAAGTCGTAATATTACAAAATTAAAGTAGCAACATTGAATGAATAAGGTCAAAAATACAATAATAAAAGTACTTGAATTTCAAGATTGAAGTCGTGGCCAAGGAGAACAAAATTCCTCTCACATTTCGCTTGGCATAAACACTTTCTACGGCCAAAACTTTTACGGAAAGGTTTTTTTTTTTTTAAATATGGCACTAAAACATTGCCATATTTAGGATAATTGAATCAGGACAATTTACAAGTCTCAAACCTGCACCATCCACATGACCATCACAACCTGTATGCTAACCACTACACTACAGCAACAACTGTACAGTTTTTTTTATGTCCCACTGTGGAAGAACTTGATGACCTTGTGAAAACACACACACACACGAGTGCTGATTCTCCTGTATTGCATATATCCACTCATGTGCATCGCCGGTGCACTTCTGTGCATGTGGGACGGTTTTGTCTATGTGATCAGTGAGAGAGAGATCTGTCTAAAAAACAATACAGGAGCAGAAGGCATGTCTTTCTTCACATTTCTCCACCTTCACTCCCTGCTGGGAGAGGCAGCCTTTACAAACACACACGCGACATATGTACACGTCTCGCAATCATGGCGAAATTGGATTGAGCGATTGCGCTGCCCGTCAAACAAGCTAACAAGGGCATTGCGCTTCTCAAAAAGAGGAATGAGGCTTCATGCCCTCCAGTGGGATGACGGATGAGTTTGTGCATCTGTGTATGTGAGAGATGGACTCGACTAAAAATGTGTTTTGATTCATTCTAATGGATGATTTCGCAGACCATGGAAGTAGAAAAAGGCTTTCGCTGATGCAACTATCAGGCCGCCATTAGGGAGACGCACTATGGAGCAGAAACTGAATGTGCAACCATATCCTATTTCAGTTAAAGGGATAATTGTGCCAAAAACAAAACGGTCACGAGACAGTCATGAACCAATGATGTTTGACAGGCCAGCTTTGAAGATGCAAAGGATCATTTTCACCAAATAATGACTGATAACTCTGTGAATTTGTTCTGCATTTGCACAAGCAGTGAATGCAGAAAGCATATGAGGAGTTAGTATTTGTAAAAAGCATTGGAATAGCAGTTATACCTTCTCCAGATGAGCAATCCAACTCCAAGAGTAAGTAACATGATGAGAGCAGCCACCGAAACCACAACGATGATCACCACAGGACTCTGTTCACTAGAGGCCAGGGCCACTGCACAACAAACACACACAAAGACAAACAAAAGATTTGGTTAGTATTCATGGTGGCACAAGCCATTACCAGTGCTCTAAAAGCACTGGAGCTTGACAAGAAGATTGATCTTTGAAGTCTTTCCTTATTTATTATGATAGCATCCTAATGGGAATACATTTTTGTGAGTTAAAAAGTTACGACTTTCCTCCAAATGGCCCCAATCCATCCATCTGGACACAGAGAAACTACTTTCAGTTACAAAAAAACCCCACTTTGGCTTTCAAAAGGAAAGATGATCCCTAGCAAATCAGTCAATTATCAATAAATAATGGAGAAAAACCCTTTTTATGAGTCATTTATTTAGAATTCAAACCCACATGGGACATGGGGGTGGGTTCATTGAAACTCAACAAGTGAAATATAGGCCTCTAGCAAAACACTGTCACCAGCGGAGGACATCAGGACAGCTTTCCATATTTACACATACAAGGACATCAGGACAACACTCCATCTTTACACATACAAGATTATTGTAAGCCTATAAATCGTGAAGAAAGTTGCTTTAGACTAGAGTATTATTGAATTATTCTGTTCTGCATTTTGAATCTTATTTTTATTTGTTGTTGTTGTTGTTGTTGTGAATGGGAGCACTTTAAATGTATATGCAATATAATTTATATTTACAGTACTTTTTAGGGTCTGTATGGTTTTTTTAGTCACTTATGCTCACAAAAGAAGGCATTAATTTGATAAAAAATATAGTACAACATTAATATTTTAAAAATATTATTACACTTTAAAATAGTTTTTTTCTGTTTAAATCTATCTTATAATGTAATATATTCCTGTGATGTAAAGTTGAATTTTCAGCACTATTACTCCAGTCTTCAGTGTCACATGATACTTCAGAAATCATTCTAATATGCTGATTTTCTGCTTAAGAACAATTTCTTATTATTATCCATGTTAAAAATGTGCTGCTTAAAATTTTCATGGTACCTGTGATACTAAATTTTTCATTTTTTCAGGATTCTTTGATGAACCAAAAGAACAGCATTTATTTGAAACAACAATATTGTGTAACCATGTAAATGTCTTTACTGTCACTTTTAATATATTTATTGTATCCTTGCTGAATAAAAAATATTAATTTCTTTAAAAATATATTTTGAACAGTATTGTATATAACATACACATAAATTCATATTTATCTTTATTTAAATTTATGCCATAAATATCAATCACAAAGGCCCATTTTTCAGTCTTTCTTGAATGTTAACATACTACGAAAAATATAAGTACTAAAAATATTTAAATTCACAATAAAATATTGTAATATTAACAGTCCTAATTATAACACTTTGAAGTCACAATGAAGGGTAATATAATATAATATAATATAATATACTACAGGTGCATCTCAATAAATTAGAATGTCGTGGAAAAGTTCATTTATTTCAGTAATTCAACTC
>NW_015649224.1:99933-100644 GCF_001515625.1 Sinocyclocheilus rhinocerous | reverse complement strand
AACCCACATGGGACATGGTGGTGGGTTCATTGAAACTCAACAAGTGAAATATAGGCCTCTAGCAAAACACTGTCACCAGCGGAGGACATCAGGACAGCTTTCCATATTTACACATACAAGGACATCAGGTCAACAATCCATCTTTACACATACAAGATTATTGTAAGCCCATAAATTGTGAAGAAAGTTGCTTTAGACTAGAGTATTATTGAATTATTCTGTTCTGCATTTTGAATCTTATTTTTATTTTTTGTTGTTGTTGTTGTGAATGGGAGCACTTTAAATGTATATGCAATATAATTCATATTTACAGTACTTTTTAGGATCTGTATGTTTTTTTTAGTCACTTATGCTCACAAAAGAAGGCATTCATTTGATATTGTGTAACCATGTAAATGTCTTTACTGTCACTTTTAATATATTTATTGTATCCTTGCTGAATAAAAAATATTAATTTCTTTAAAAATATATTTTGAACAGTATTGTATATAACATACACATAAATTCATATTTATCTTTATTTAAATTTATGCTATAAATATCAATCACAAAGGCCCATTTTTCAGTCTTTCTTGAATGTTAACATACTACGAAAAATATAAGTACTAAAAATATTTAAATTCACAATAAAATATTGTAATATTAACAGTCCTAATTATAACACTTTGAAGTCACAATGAAGGGTAATATAATATAATATAATATAATATA
>NW_015649224.1:93146-99718 GCF_001515625.1 Sinocyclocheilus rhinocerous | reverse complement strand
TTTTTTTTATTGGTCTTATGGAGTATTCTAATTTGTTGAGATAGTGAGTTGGTGGGTTTTTGTTAAATGTGAGCCAAAATCATCACAATTAAAAGAACCAAAGACTTAAACTACTTCAGTCTGTGTGCATTGAATTGATTTAATACACGAGTTTCACAATTTGAGTTGAATTACTGAAATAAATGAACTTTTCCACGACATTCTAATTTATTGAGATGCACCTGTATAATATAATATTACTTTCATTAGTAAATATAATTTTACATTTAAATTTTACTACGAGGTCCCCTCAGAAATACAAACATGCTCCACCTTTAAGTGTCAAAATGACTTCACAACATACAATTAAAGTTTTTTTGAATGCTTAGAAGTGAAAAATTCTCTACTATTTGATTTAATCAACCATTTTGAACCTAGCGGAGCATTTCACATTTGAGAAAAACCCCAAGCTGTTAGGAGCAAAAGCTAGTGGAGCGACACTCGACAGGATCTGGAATGACACTCATTCAGTCCAAATGGTTTGCAACCAGCCACCAAAGATTGCAGCTTTGTTCTGCATAATCTAAAGCTGTTCAAATACTTGTTTGAGTGCTACAATGAAGGAGCAGGATGAGATCACATGTGAAAGTCCTTCCAAAGTGTTCATTCAATATGAATGTGTCCTCTTAAATTAAAGATGACAGCAAGCATTTGCACTTTAAAGTCATTGTTTCACTGTAAAGCCAACATGTTTTGTGTACTAACATGAAATGAATAAAAAAAAGGTACAGTTCACAACAATTTTACACCACACATTCATTCTTTCTTCTAAAACAAAGAGAGACACTCACGTTCCACCAGCGTCTGCAGCTCCAGCGGTGCGCTGTACGCCCCGTAGTCAAGCGTAGGGGGCGACACAGCTGCCACAGGGCTGGAAGAGGAAGAGGAAGCAGACGGCGAAGATGGAGACAAAGAGGAGGAGGAGGAGGAGGAAGAAGAAGAAGAAAGAGGAGAGGAGGAAAGAGATGAAAGTGCTGGGCTGGAGCAGGTGCGGATGAGGAAGACGTAGGTGGTGCCTGGTTTCAGGTTGTTGACGCTAATTCTGGTGGCGGCCGTCTTTACTGTGGAATAGCTCTGATCTTTCTGGTCCTGAAGGAACACAGAAATATGTCCATAAAACAACCACCAATGAGTCTATGGAAGTAAATGACAGTGATGGAAATAATATTTTAAACATTTCTGGAATAATACTGTCTTTCTCTTTTGTCTTCAGTGTCACACGATCCTTCAGAAATGATTCTACCTTTAATTATTATTATAATTTTTTTTTTTACCTTAATTCACACCGCAACTGAGGGACAATATAAATATTTATATAAATATAAATAATTTTCCCAAAATAAACACTGAAATGGTTTGTGATTATTTCACTCTTTATTTAGAAAAAAACAAGTAAAACAATAAAATCTATAGATAAAAACTATTTGATAAGTATCAAAAGTAAATTATGAAAGCATGCTAAAATTACAATTTTAAAGCTTCATTAAAAAAAATCCCTGGCCTTAATAAAAATCAATGTCTGGGAGCCCGTAGGAAATGAAACATGCTTATATGCACAGCAAAACAAACTATCAAAAGTTAACTCATTATAAAAACTTGCTTTAAGGGTTAACTTGAAAATCGAAAAAATTAAGAGAAAAAAAAGACACCCTAAATTTACATGAGATCTTAAAATGAACAAGATTTTCTCTATTCTTGACATCAGCCGTTACACAGTCAGAAATGTTTGGATTGATTTTCCCTGATTTCCCTTTCTCTGATTAAAAACAACAACAAAATAACATTTAAGTGGTTTGCATTACATGTTATCTGCTTACGAACTATAATCTGTGTAAGATTTTGAATGTGAACACACTGTGTTCATAAGAAATGCATTATTGTGTATTTTTTTTCTTTTTCTCAGTGCTGGCAGGAGTTTGAACAGACATCAATGTCTGGCAGCTACATGTTTTAAAGCACTACTGCACCTGACAGAATGGTCAATGAGCTACAGGCCTGTGGGAACCTGCCGTTTAGTGTGGCTGTACACAGATTCAATGCTTTGTGGAGAGGACAGAGCATGTAACTACCTTTTCATAGTATTTGATCTCGTATTCAGTGCGGCTGCTGTTGGGATACACGACGGGTTCCCTCCAAGCCAGAGTCACACTGCGCTGCTCAACCTTCTCGGCTCGCAGCTCGTTAACCTGGGAAGGCGCTAAAGAGACAAGACAGAAAGAGAAAACTGTAAATAATTCAAAGAAAACTGTGAGCTGAAGTTCTTCTGCTTGAGTGTGTAACAGATTGGTGATGACGATGATGTCTGAACATGCTGATAAAGATTTGATTAAGACGCTCTCCTGCTGTCAGAATAATGTCAAATCCAACCATTTTGTGTTCAATGCTGGTTAGACAAACTCCAAGATACAACCAGCACACATTCAACACTTTAGGAACAGTATTCAACATTTATGAGCAAACGCTTTGCAAATATATTAATATCCTTAAAACAAGACACACTTACTTGAAAAGTGAAGCATGAAATATTAAGATTTTTTTTCTAGAAAATATATTTAGAATTAAGTTTACAACACGTTCCTAATTCCAATGGCAATATTAATTATTTAATTAATTAATTAATTTTAATTTTAACTAATCTAGTAAAAGGGGCACAATAAGGATTGATATATATTAATGATAAAAAAAGATACATATCAAAAACAGAAGCCCATGGAATGAAATATAACATATACAATACAAAACAATGGTACTCTCTCAAGACAGCTAGCTAAATAGGAAAAAAGTCCAGAAATCACATACTTTCCGAGTAGGTACCACATTTGAAAAAGTATTTATTTTGCAGCTATAAAAAAATGTTCTATTTATAAATTTGTGTAGTATGAATGTAATCCGGACATAATACACCCACCATGTTGGTACTGTCATGTGACCTACAACTTGAGCATCACACACCCACCATTTATGAATCCTCTCCATAGCACAATGGGATAGTAAAGTATCCTTTTTATACACAATACAATCTCGCCATAAGTAGTAGGTCATCTGGGTACTTTTTGCCTACTGTTTTATCAAATTTGGACATACTACTACTCATTTCGCTTACTATATAGTAGAGAAGTAGGCATATTCAGATGAGTCTGTTATCCTTGTCTAAACTGGAAGACTATTTCCTGTTGTGTTCAAAATACATACTGTGTGAATGTAACAGACTGAGCTGGATTGCGTCTCCTGCCCCTCCTCCACTGCCGTTCTGATTAAGAGATGATTAACGACGACAGAACAGCTGAGAGCTGCCACTCAAAATCCCCCACTGAAGACTGACAGCTCCATCACATCAGAAACAAGCAACGGACCAATAAGATGTAAACTTTCAATCTCTCATACATCAACCAACAACCAAAACAAACCTTATTTTTCCCCTAATGCTTGCTGTTCTTTCTTCACATACAGTGGCACATGTTAACAAAAACACAACCACACAGTTTCCGTCACATCTTCATGTATACCACGATTCATAATTAAAGTGTAATTTGGGGCGCTGATCAAAGACAGTATCTGTCCTCTTCATGTGTCTGAAGCTTTTAAAACAAAGGCATGAGAGTTATTGTCATTCAGACTGTTCTTTCGGCCTGCTTTTCCGTTTCCTGCTACTCCAGACATCCCATGAGACACTGACATGAAATAAAACTAAGGACATGAAAAATCCTTTGATCTCAGACAAAGTGACAGCTACACTGCTCATTAAAGATCACGGACAACTGTACTGTGGCATGCAGTGCGAGACGCCCGACAGCTTTATGACTACACTGTGTACAGGCGATTCAATCCTGACCAGATGCGTGACCGCTTCTTCATTCTATTTTTGGCCTTTATGCCAGTTTATTGACAGGTGTAGTATAGAGAAGACAGAAATGATGGTGAATGGAAGGAAATGACAAAAACCAAACATGAACTCACATTACACACATAGCTAGCACAGTTCAATGTGTATGTGGTAACACACAGGCCACGGCAGAGCCTGAGTAGTCACAAAAAATATGAATGGAGGACACTCAATACTGCAGCTTTAGGAAAGGAAATCAGACCCTTAAAAAGAACTAATTATTTACTAATTATGTGCTAATTATTTGCATGCACAATAGCCTGGTTAATTAAAAAATATATTTAAGAATAATTATTAATTATATTTACTTTGTTTACTTTTAATAATAATAATAATAAAATCACTACTAATTATAATATCAGCATCACAATGAGTGAAAAACTTTAGTTACAATTTCTGAATTTTGTAGTATTTTGTATGTTTTTTTTAAACAGGATTCCAAAGGTTTATGATCAATGAATTTCTTTGACTTTTCAAGTCTAAGATGACTAGAGTAGGAATTTAAAAAAGGTCTCACCAGTACTTAGCCACAGTATTTTATAGCCAAATATGTATATATATATATATATAAATAAAATAAAATGTAAATAAAATAAAAAATATTACTTTTCCAGGAACAGAAATCCCACTTTTTACATTGTCTGATTATCCTCGTTTTCCAGGACTCTGGGAACCCTGCTTTAATGGCCGTACAACTTGAACTGCTTCACAAGTTTGTGTAAAAACTGATGTACATTTGGACAAATCCTGTAGAACAGTTATGTGTGGGGAAAAAAACAAGCTAATAAATGGATTTATAATCTAAAGAGGGATGAGAGGTACAACATCACAGTTCGTGGGTTGTACTGGGTGTAAGAGAAGCTTCTTTCCAATTCTACTCCAGGCTGTTGTTTCTTATGTGCCATAATGAATAATGTATAAAGAACTCTAAACTGCTGCTTTGCCTCCCACTCCAACTCTGAAAAAAATGCACTTGCAAACACTGATTACTGGCAGCCTGACCCCATCCAAGTGGGAGGAAATGAGAAAGGAGATGAATTGCTTTGAGTGTAACTCCATCACTGCAGGAGCCAAACTGAAGGTTACAAAGTTCTGAATCGGACAGCGCTATTGAACTGACCTCTGTACGACAGGTTAGGGTGTTATACTACATGTGAACCTTTCAAACACATACATAAACACTCATACATAGGCATTCACAGCACACACAAACACTCTATTAGGTAAACATGCACATACAATTTTAAACACTGATTTTCATTTCCCACAGTGTTGTTACTCTGAACTAAAACTAAAAGTCTATTAAACATTGTTTTTGCTAACTGAAATAAAGCAGAAATAAAATATAAATATTAAATAAAACATTGCCTTGGCAACTAGCTAATAAAATTTAAGTTGAAGTACTAAAAATATATATAAAATGACCACTGTTTATGGAAATTACATTTTAAACATTTCTGGATTAATTTAGCCGATTCCTTTTCTTTGCTAAGACTTATGCTTTTAAAAACTAGAATTTTATGTATCCTAAATACACAAAATTATTAAATACATATAAAATTACAAATTATTAAATATATAACATACATAAGTGATATTTAAAACCTTATTTTTTTCTTTGCACTTATGTAAAAGCAAAATTGTTGGTTGTGAAATAAAAATTAATTAAAGATAAACAGAAATATTTAAAAAGCTAATTTATTTGACTAATTAATTATTTTTTAAATGTATTAAATTATATATTTTTTTATTAAAATGAAAACTGGAAATTTAAAAATAAAAGCCAATTCAAAATATTAATAAAGACTATAATATTACATAACACTAAAATAACATTGATTTGCTAATGGAAAACAATTATTACTTTGATATTTAATATTCTGATAAAGAAAATTTTCTTTTTTTTAGCATGCTAGTGATCACAAGAGTAAGAAAGCACCGGATTTCTTGAGCAGTCGGTATTGCCCTATAGGCAGAGCCAACATGGCTTTTTTTTTTTCCAATGGCAGAGCCACAGATTCTTTCAGCAGGGGTGTTTGGGAGACTCCGTTTGGCACGGAGCAGTGCACTATCAGAGCATGCAGGCAGGCACACGTCACTCCCTCAGGACATCTTCCTGTGAATAAGTGTGCAAGTCTCTCTCTCATCCTCAGTCCTCTCATTATTGTCTGGAGAATTCCTTCTATTGGCTCTGCAGTCTTTGGCTCGCGCCACTGCAGAGACTACATCCGGCTAATCGTGCTTTTGTTAAATACTTACACTACATCCACTTAAAGGACTGCTGTGTGTGAAAAAGAGTAGACTGGGTGCAAATAACAAAGAAAAAGATTCTGAGTGTTTTCTTTCATTACAGCCATTACAGCGATGTTTTCTGACAACTGGCAGCGATACAATGCTGACTTTAGTGAGAGAGAGAAATACAGCGAGAAAAAAGGAAGAGATGCAGGGTTGCAATACTCTGTGGTAGGGTGAAATGTGATCTTGCCCTCAGCAATGGCAGTGGAGAACGAGACCAAATAGTCAAGTGCATGATAACACACAAACATACACACATATACCACTGCTATATCACTGCAGTCTCGCAGAGCATGAGATGCCTCCAGGTTGGAGTTAACCTTGCAGTTAAGGTGAAAGTGTGTGTGTGTTACAC
>NW_015649224.1:84981-92881 GCF_001515625.1 Sinocyclocheilus rhinocerous | reverse complement strand
ATATATATATATATAAAGAGTGAGAGAGAAAGACAGGATACATTATGCATTGACAAGGCTGTAGATAATCCTAAAAAGACAAAATTATTACAATATGGCTAAATCAAACTATCAGCAATAATTAAATATTCAAACTATCAGAAATAATAATCAGTGTATATGCAGACTGTTGTCTGGGATGTCTTGTCCACAACATTATCCGCCCCAAAGTGTGGGCAAAAAGCTGCATACTTACACAGCACATTCCACACACACACACACACACACATACAACCCGCTACCAAGAAATAAATAAAGAAAAAATATTCTGAAATAAACAAACAATTGATTGTACACATTACCCAGTATGCTCATCCACTTAAAGGACTGCTGTGTGTGAAAAAGAGTAGACTGGGTGCAAATAACAAAGAAAAAGATTCTGAGTGTTTTCTTTCATTACAGCCATTACAGCGATGTTTTCTGACAACTGGCAGCGATACAATGCTGACTTTAGTGAGAGAGAGAAATACAGCGAGAAAAAAGGAAGAGATGCAGGGTTGCAATACTCTGTGGTAGGGTGAAATGTGATCTTGCCCTCAGCAATGGCAGTGGAGAACGAGACCAAATAGTCAAGTGCATGATAACACACAAACATACACACATATACCACTGCTATATCACTGCAGTCTCGCAGAGCATGAGATGCCTCCAGGTTGGAGTTAACCTTGCAGTTAAGGTGAAAGTGTGTGTGTGTTACACTGTTTACACACATCCATTGCAGGGCTCTATGAGGATGAGGAGTAAAATTCTTCATCAACGCAGCACAAAAGTGAACACTTTGAATGAAATTAAAAAATTGTTGAATATACTTAACCATACTTTAATCAACAATTATCATTTATATTATCGCAGGGAGAGCGAGAAGGATAGAATAGAGGGAGGGAAAGAGGGAGGATGCGGAAGAGGGGATTTCAGTCGGCCTGCTGGGAGGGTGAGATAGAGGAGCAGGGACTGAAGCCTGCAAGACATATACATTTCCATCTAAAGAATGATATTACAACAGCCTACGTACACCTGGGACAGAGAGACGGGGGAATGAAAGGAAGCAGGAAGGGAAGAGGAAGTGGAGGTGGAGGAGCAGAGGAAGAGAGGGAACGAGAAAGTGCAGTGAAAAACAGTGAATGGTGAGGAAAATGAGATAAATGGGAGAAAAAGGCTTTTAAAAAAAGGAGAAAGAAGAAATAGAGCAAAGAATGAGTGCAGGAACAGCAAACAGAGACAGAAGGCATAAAAATTTGAATAAATGAATTAGATTTGCCAATGGTATTTGGCACTGAATTCCAAATTTCATCACCATAGAAATCTAATTTCTTTAACTTAGAATTATGATTGTCCTTAAAGATACAATGTGCAAGTTCTGCATTCCTTCCAAACTACAAAAACAATGACCGTTTTCACACAGGTTTACATATATGTAAAAAAACAAACAAAAAAAAAACGTTGCTGTGTGGGGCTCAAACGAACAGAGCAATATTTTGAAATCTCCACAGTGCTACTAAATACATGGTTGCAACAGCAGATTCCGTTAGGATAGAAGAAAGTAAAAATTAAGTAAATAATTAAAGGGGAAGTGTGTTAGTTTGTTTGTTTATTTATTTATCTATCCAAACATTCTAGACAAAAAAAACTCCTGAAGATGTAAGCAGAAACATTCAATGTTAGAAGCTTATTTTTTACCCAACTTAAAAATAGAGAGGAAATGGGGAGGGGGGAAAACACAGTGAGAGGTGGCTGACAGAAATATAAGGAACTTAATTTTCCAGACACGAAGCGGCAACAATGCTGCAGTTACAGACAGAGCATAAAACAACCCGACAGCACAGGCAGACAACACACTAAGCTGTAAGAGTTCACGTGAAGTGCAGCAAAGTTACACTGAATTGAGAAGGAAGAAAAATGAGCACTGAGTAAAAGAAATTCACACACACACACACGAAAAGCATTTATTCAGCACTGACTGCAAAGAAAAGAACCAAAAACAGGGTGGTCTGACAAATAGCAAACTGTCTGACTGACATCTCCCCCTAGAGATGACAGACAGCTGTCAATCAAAGCATTAGGCCATCGGTCTCATCACAAGATTGCCTGAGCAGTGGGAGAGGAGACAGAGCAACTCATCAACCCCCTACAGCTACACACACACACACACACACACAGCATCCCGAACAACTCACACACATATTCTGCATGCATAATAACCCGTCAAAAAATGCAATTCTGAGCTATTTATTAAACAGATGCACAAAACAAACATATACAATAGGGCTGGGTGATACAGATAAATATATATATATATATATATATATATATATATACGCAGTACATACATTAAGATATTTTTTAGCTTTACATATTTTTTAGCTTTTTGATGATATCTGAGATTTACAAATATTAATATTAATGTGTTTTCTATGAAACTTATTTTAGTGTGAAGAAATGTCACTTGAACCAAACAGGCATTATAGCCTAGCAGATTTAAAACGTTTAATGACCATTTTAATGGTAATAATTTAAATAATAAAAAGTAATTAATTAATGTTTTAAACATCAAATCAAATTGAAAAATCTTATTGAAATAATTAAGGCAATATTCCACAGTTTACAATACATTTTAATAAACAGCAATATTTACCTACAGATATATTTTTAATACAACATTTAATACACCACGTTCAAAAGTTTGGGTCTGTATTGTACATGTTTTTGAAAGAAGTCTCTTATGCTTTCCAAGGCTGCACTGTGTTCATCAAAAACAAAGTAAAACAGTAATATTGTGAAATATTATTACGATTTAAAATAGAAGTTTTCTACTTTAATATATTTTAAATTGTAATTTATTCCTGTATATTCCATTGATTTTCAGCAGTCATTACTACAGCAAATCTTATATGCAGATTTGCTTCTCAAGAAACATTATGACTTTTATCAATTTTGAAAACAGTTGTACTACTCAATATATTTCTGTGGAAACCATAATACTTTTTTTTTCTCAAGATTCTCTGATAAATAGAAAGTTACAAAGAACAACATAGTTTTCAAAATAGAAATATTCCATAACATTATAAATGTCTTTAATGTCACCTTTGATCAAATTTAATTCGTACTTGCTGAATAAAAGTGTTATTTGTTATTAAATAAATAAAATAAATAAATACATATCTTACTGACCCAAAACTTTTTAACAATAGAGGACAAATTCTATGCCATGAACTATTTGTGCGTTGACTAACAAATTACTGAATCTAAGTTTTAAATATATTCACTAAAGCAGAATGTCTGAACTGAAATGAGTTGACTGAACAACTCTGAAGCTCAAGTATAAAACGTTACTGATGGCAAAACTAATCTAATGACACGCTCTTTAAACTTTATGGCTAAATAAAGAGTGCATTAATTCACAATGTTGCCTAATTTTATATCATCATCAAAATCATGACTACAGTATATTGCAAATATATTACCCTGCTCTAACACTCAGTGTACTAAAGATCTCAACACTTACAAGGCTGAGACTAAGAGGAAAGGGGCATTTCAGAGCCGGTTTTTTGTCTCCTTTCATGCATTCGTTCACCTCCTTCTGTCTTGAGAGTCTGATTCATTTTAGCTGCTCGTCACTCTTAGAGCTCTTTGCAGCACTCTGATGATCTAAGGACCTCTAGCCGCATATGTGTGTGTGCTCAATCCAACATCCAACTCCTTGCATGCCACATAAGATGCTCACAAAAACATCTGTGATTACCACAAAGAATTACCACTGGTAAAAGCGAGTCCTCGCGGAGGGTGAGGAAAAGATGTTGCGTTGCGACCAATTAAAATCCTTTGCACTCTGCGACAAAGGGGGCCAAATTGGATGAGTGTGGCGCTGAATGGAGGGTGATGACTCAATCTCTTTTAGAGCTGCAGGAGCCTTGTGCTCTCTCATTTTCCCCGATTAGAGCAGACTGAGAGAGCAGCTCCCTTGTTAGGGAGAGAGACAGAGGGTGCGGTAATGCACACTCCAGAGCAAATGCTGTGAATTGAGCTGGAAGATTTGAGGTTCTGAGAGCGTGTCACTTTTGACAGAAGGATGGATGTGGAGGAGGGAGAGAGAAACAAACATTTGAGATGCTGATTGGTCAGTCTGTTGAAGTCGGACTGTAATGGTCAGGTATCTCAGAAGAAAGGTACAAAACTATCCCTGGGGCAGTAACTTTTCAAAAGGTAATCATTTGTCCACTTTAGGTACTAATATATACTTTTAAAGTACTAATGTGTACTTTTAAAGTACTAAAGGGTACTAATATGTACCAAATAACGGGTTAATGTTTCTTTTAGCTTTTTTTACCTTAGGGCACAGTGACAGCTTTGTACCTTTTTTCTGAGAGTGTAAACAGGTTAAAATAAACTTCCTAATGCTGAGATGCTTATTAAAAATATTAACATTTTCAAAGTTTTGTTTTAAGCATAAATCTAACAATATTTAGTTAGACTAATGTCTAATATATGAAACACAAACTAAATTCAAATTAAATTATCTGAAAATACAACAGCATATAAGAGGCACCTTAAAACTTAAAATTAATTTTAAACTTTTTTAAAACTGTTACTATATTAATTTTGTAATGTTACTATTTTATTGCTGTAAAAGACTTTCACAATATTATGCCTTTATTTCCATAAATGCAAGTCTTTGTAACGGATTTTTTTATCTTGGTATGAGAACAGTTGTATGTACAGTTATAAAAGTCTTTCATCATTCATTCAACGTTGGTTCAGTCAAATATTTTACACAGTTTGGCTTTTCAAGAAACAAAAGATCAACAAAAAATACATTTTCATGATATGACCACTTTAAAACGCTAAAACATCAATCATTATTTAATCACTCAAGTCGTTCTAAACCTGTATTATTTTCTTTCTTCAGTGAAACACAAAATAAGATATTTAACTGTTTCTGGGGTCCAAACAACATTAGACCCAAATGACTTTCATTGTTTGGATAAAAAAAAAAAAAACCTTTGAGTTCCACAGAAGAAAGTAAGGCTGACACACATGCAACCCCCCTCCCCCCTGTCCTTCACCCTATATCATCCTCTTATCCCTCTCACCCCACTCTTCCTCTGCTGAGGCACGCAGAGGTGCCAGACCCCAGAGAGCTCCACAGGCCTCGGCCATCGAAAGCAGCCAAACAAAATCCTTTGAAGATATTGAAATGTCAATCCCTCCACGCTGACCCCTCCCCTCACCCAGTCTCCCTCTGACACACACACACGCATCGGGGCGCATAAACACCCTGAAACAATCGTGAAAACATTGGGGCTTTGTTGAGCGACTATGGAAAGTGTGTTCTGGTGTAAAAGAGCTGCAATCTATCAAAAGCAGAGCTGTCCAACCTCCGATCTGAGAGAAGATGTGACCCAAATCTGCCCACTCTTTGTTTGGGTCTTATTCACGGCTGGCTCAAAATTCATATTTACCCTTATAATTCCAACAGATATAACTCAATATATGACAGATATAACTCAACAGATGTCTAGTTCAACTGAATTTGTGTCATGTACTGTGGCACAAGCCAGCTTGCAAACGCACACGGTCAGATCTTAACGCACATATGTCCAAGGCCTGGGTGGTATGACAGTATGTTTTATATATACACTACCGGTCAAAAGTTTGGGATCAGAACGATTTTTTATGTTTTTTACAGGAGTTTCTTATGCTCATCAAGGCTGCATTTATTTGATCAAAAATACAAGAAAAAAATTAATATTGTGAAATATTATTATGATGTAAAATAATGTTTTTCTATTTTAAAATACATTAAAATCTAATTTATTCCTGTGATGAAAAGCTGAATTTTCAGCATCATTACTCCAGTCTTCAGTGTCGCATGATCCTTCAGAAATCATTCTGATATGCTGATTTATTATCAGTGCTGGAAACTGTTGTGCTGCTTAATATTTTTTTGGAACCTGTGATACTTTTTTTTCAGGATTCTTTGATGAATAAATGTATATATATATATATATATATATATATATATATACTGTATATACTTTTTTTTTTTTGTTTGACCCACATGACCCACAAACTATCCAAATAAACTACAGACTATCCATATTAATAATAATAACAACAATTATTATTATTATTATTATTATTAATATAATTAATTATGAAGTGAATAAATTTATATGATTTATGACCACATTTTTGTATTATTATTATTATTATTATTTAATTGACTTTAGACTTTAAGCATTAGAACATGCTTATTTAATATATAAACAACTTTATTTAACTTTATGATGAAAAAATAACTACATTGTGATTTTTTCAGTGATATAAAATGACTGATTTTAGTCATACTGCTCACACCTACAGTATGTGGACCTGTCGAGAACAGTAACAGTTATTTAGTCAGAATTCACTTATCGTTGGAAAATGCATGTTATCATTTGACGAGGCTTTCAGCAGAAAGTGCAACCGACACGCTTCTCGGATAATCTCGAGTCTCAGAATGGCCGAATCTCAGGCGATTAACTGTCCTGTCCAATATATCAGTCTATCACTAGTACCGTGAAGATTATTGGAAGTTTTATTGCTTGTACCTTCAGGGTTTAGCTCATATGTTGAAGCTGTCATATAAGCCAGTGTTTGTATGATCTCCATGGTCTCTCTTTATGTATCTGTGTACATGTCAAAAAACTCTAGTCTACTGTTGCATTATTACCTCGCTGCCATCTCACTTAACCGTGACTGGTTCCATGCAAGCAGAGAGCATGATGGGACTGACACCCTTGCAGTGATCTGAGACAATATATCATAAAAGAGCCACTGACCTTTATGAATATTGCAAGGGCACACTCTCACCCCCACCCTAAACTAAACCTGTTAGCCAATCCCTCCTCTCACCCTCCCAATGGGAAATATTAAACTTCCTCTCAGGATAAGGGCCCAGTGGTGTCTCCACGCTACAGAGAGCTTTACAGCGCATGGTTCACAGCCGGCAGCGTTGGCTCTTAGCCAGTGTAGGGTTTAAGACCACAGGTCGATGAGAAGTGCACCCTGACCAAACGGATTTCCCTGTATTTGAGAAGGAGGCTTTGGGCTGGACTTTATCGGCCTACTGCAGGCCCTGATGGGAGGTTCGGCTTGAAAGGAGAGGTTGCTTGGCTTCTTTTCTTGAGAGGCCGCAGGGAAGGAGGTTCCGTGGGGGACAGGAACTCCTCCAGCCTCGGATCTCCAGGGACCTCCACAGGTGATTAGACACAAAGTTTTTACACACTTGTAAACCTTTGTGGGATTGTTTATGGGTGCATATGCATTTCTGACTGATTTCTTCTGCCAAATTCAGATTATTGCGCACATAATGAGAAGGGAAGCTGTTTGATTTAAGCCTATTACGTTATACGTACTCCAAAATGTAACACTAACTTGGGATTTCTAAAATCAAAACTGACAACTCAACGTAAGGATGGGCAGCATGACCAAAATCTTATACCACAGTATCAGTCATTTTATATAACTGCACCATTCACAGTATTCACTGAAAAAATATATTTTTAAGTTGAAAATACAACAAATATTATTATAGTAAGTTTTATGTTTTTATAATTCAAAATGTCATGTTTAGTTCAATGTTTTACTTGCCATTTCTTTGAAATTTCGTTTTAACTTTCTGAGAGAAAATTGTTTCTACACCAAATTTTTTCCCCCTGTAAAAAAAATAGAGAAAAAATTGTTTATATATTAAATAAGCATGTTCTAATGCATAATCCAGTGTATAACTGTGTGTATATATATATATATATATATATATATATTTACACACTGAACAAAATTATAAACGCAACACTTTTGTTTTTGCCCCCATTTTTCATGA
>NW_015649224.1:63142-84971 GCF_001515625.1 Sinocyclocheilus rhinocerous | reverse complement strand
TTTTGACAAAGTTATATATATATATATATATATATATATTTTTTTTTTTTTTTACTTTATAGGCACTAACAGGGATTCTCAGCTGATTTTTACAACTGAAACTTCTATGACATAAAAGTATATATTTTGAAGAAAGTTTCAACTGTTTATCTTTCATACAATGACAGACAATGGGGTCCAAAACAATATTGGACACCACTGACTTTTCATTTTTGCATGAACTATCCATTTAATTGGTGACCCCACACTGCACCAGAATTATCTAGTGTATAAAACAAAAAACACCTTTGAAGAATGTTGGTAACCAAACTGTTTTGATCCCCACTGACTTCCATTATATGGACAAAAATACAATGGAAGTCATTGGGAACTGAAACTTATGGTTCTGTTACCAATGCACTTCAAAATATCTTCTTTTGTTTCCCACAGAAAAGAAGAAAGTCATACAGGTTTGGAACGACACAAATAAACTACGACATAATTTTCATTTTTGGGTGGACTAGTATCCCTTTAAACTTATGAAATATGTTAATACTGCTTTGAACTACATTTTACAGCTATTTGAAAATATTTATTTAAATGTAATTTTGACGTTTCAGAGAATTAGAATATCTTTCCCTATTCAAGTACATAGGAGCAGTAATTGTGTGCCACAGAAACACACAGAAAACATCTGTCCGGAGGCTTTACTGAGATGGCTGCCGTGTGATCCAATTTGCTTGCTGCAAACTGCTCTCAAAATGATCAGCATGCTTATATTTCATTTCCACAGAGAGTTCAACAAAGGGCCAATAAATACAGAATGCGCACATTCAACACAAGCACGGCACTGATCTCAGCCTCTAGTCAGTTAAAACTCCTTTGTGTTGGCTTGCAATCACACCCGACTCTAATCACAGAGCTCAAACACACAGCTGCCTCTGAGACTGTACATCACAATAAAGTAATAGCACTTCCTCTGAGAGCTCTAGTTAACCTTGAGCCTGTGCTGCGTGAGGGAGAGATTAATGGTGTGTTTATTGAGAACGGAACAGGAGAAGAGAGGAAAATTAAGTTAGAATATGGAATACACATAAAAATTAAAGACTTGTGTTATGGCTACCCACACAACTTCAAGCACAATAGAAAAAAAAACAAGGATGGCGTGTTTCAGAGGAATGATTTATACTTGAGACCCAGGTCCAAAATTAACACCCACCAAGTGCCAAATGCAATTTAAAAACTGCCTTTGGTGAGCAGATAAAAAATTATTTGCCAGTGTCACAGTAAATGATAGTCTAACCCTCACACATGCAAAGTGATTCAAATGAAAATTTATATGAAATAATAAATTATAATTACAATTATTAAACAATTAATTAATTAATAGATAATAAATGATTATATCTATTATATATTTAAAGAACATTAATACTTTTATTCAGAAAGGACACATAAAATTAACAAAAAGTAACAGTAAAGACATTTCTTCTAAAAGAGGTGATGATTTGTTTTTTCAAATTGTTCTTTCAAATTTTCTGAAAAAATATATATCCTAATATATATCCTGAAAAAAAATCTATATAAACAGCCTCATGGCTGGCAAATGTTCTCGATTCACTTGCTTTGGCAGGTGTGGAAAAGAGTTAATTTGGACTCTGCCTGAAGGGGAAAAGGAGAGAAAGAAAGAGAGAAAATAGTCTACTGAAAAGGTGTGAGAGACAAAGAAAGAGTCATTTTTGGCAGAGAAAAAGCAATTGTGTTGGAAAGACTATCAAATAATGAAAGGCGCAGGAGTCGAGTGCCAAATAAACGCTCTGCAATTTACTCTTAATGGAAAGCAAAATCTGAGTGCGTAGAAGTTTTGATGAAAGAGATCTCCTCCATTAATAAACATGCGGCTCCTGCACTGCTTATTTCAGCCTTTGTGTTCCGGCACTCTGGGATCATTGAAGGATCTGAGCAAGCGGTAATGTGAGTGTGAGTCTGTGTGACTCTGTACAGTATGTGTGTGTGTGTGTGTGTGTGTGTGAGAGAGTGGCTCAGCGGGCCTGTGTTAATCTGGGGGTTGTGTAAAGCGAGCAAATATCAGTGCACATGGTCCTGTAGAGGCATTTGATGATATAGGTGAGGGTCTAACACTGATGAAGTGATTTCCGAAGTGTGTACCTGGCATTTACATAATACTGTGTACATTGTGTGTGTGTGTGTGTGTGTGTGTGTGTGCAGGCAAACTCTTTGGAACTGACCCGTCACACAAACACACACCAGCTGTTCAGTAAGCCCTACTTGACTCCAGATGCTGCTCTTATACAACTTCATTTTGTAATTGATCAGCACTAAAAATGGAGTGTGTGCTCATGGGTCGACATGCACACACAGCCTGTGTGTGTATGGTGGGCACCTGCCGTTGACTTATGCTGATTGTGTACTTTATGCACTAGATATTTTCTAGCTTCTAAAACAAACCCTCACACAAACCTTTCTGCATTAAGACATTATTTAATATGTTAATAAGCCATTGACCTTATGGGCACCATTGGCCGGAGGTAATTTCAGGTTTTACTATCCTTAAGGGGTCGTTTACTGTAGTCACCACAATATAAGCTAAACCCGATTCACAGACACAGACACACAAAACAAGGTGCATTTAGTTATTATTACTATCAATATTATTATTATTATTATTATTATTACATCAGTAATTTCTGTTATGAGCACATTTCTGGCCTTTCAGTTACCCATAACCCTGTTTACTGAATTCTGTGACTATAGCAAAGGGGTCTTTGAGAATAACACTGCATTCAGACACCAATTTCTCTCTTTTCATTCTGGTATAACCTAGCAGACAAATGGCAATTTCACCTCAAAGAAATTACTATAACCTCCAATTATGTGCAGAACTTTTAGTCTTCTGGACATAAACCACTATCAGTGGATTTGCAATTGTGTAGTTTCTGTTGTTCAGCACAAAGCCACAATAAAAGGACCATCTCAAATAATGGGGAAAAAAGGTAAATGGTTTTGTGTATTTTTTGATAATACTCATGTGAACAATTATGAATCCACTAAACCAAAATAAAATAACCACTGACCACTGCTGCCGATCTCATTAAAGAGGACATGAACGTCTTTAATCCCACATGGTGGAAAGACATCAATGACACGAGGACGCAATGAAACTGAGAAGCACTAAGATGAATAAGCTGCTTTGTCACAACTTCATTTGGCTCAAAAAGGGACTATTTCACTCAAATCAAATGGAGATGAGTGAACGCATCTGCTGCAGTGTTACTGAGAGAGGACAGTGTCCTCAAATACTGTCTCTACCGACGTTAGGAGCATGACACCACTCACAGACAAAAAACATGAAACCAGCATTCACCGTCCACATTACACTGACAAATGCAAAAGCTGCATTGTGAAAAAGCAGCACTAACATTTATTTTACAGTGTTTAACTCAACTGTCTCTTGCTAAACAGGTTTTATCCTGATAAAAAAGCCAACTTTGACTCACTGATGCACTTTATTTGGAAAACAGGGAACGATACTAAGTAAATACTAGTGTAAATATTTTATGAAGAACATACCTGGGAGGCTGGTGGAGATGTTGACCTGTGTGTAGAACCGTTTGTTGCGGAGTAACTCCGAGACGCCGTTCCGGGCCTCCACGCTGAAGGAGTAGTTGGTGTTGGGCAGCAGGTTCACGACGGTGACTGTGCGCTCCGTCAGGCCGCTCTGCTGTGGTACGAAGCCCACACTGGCTCCACAGGGTTCACACTGCACCTGCGGGGCCCGCGGGGGGCCGACACATCGCCGGCAGCCTATGCTGTAGGTGAGATCCCCTCGGCCGCCTGAGTCATTCGGAGCAGCCCACTCCAGAATGAGCGTGGACTGTTTGAGGGTGTAGACCAGATCACGAGGTGGAGAGGGAGGGCCTGTGTGCAAAAATAAATATATAAATAAATAAACAAACATACAAATGAATCTTGTAATGCTTGATTAAAACAAAGTGTTCAATACCACACATGCCACACACACACACACACACAAAAACACATTCATAATCATTAAATAAATGTCATCTGAACATACTCTAATTAACATGATGATAATTACCCCTCAATGAACTGTAATTCTTTTTAATAATTTAACCCAATTAGCTACAACTGGGTAAAGCTTAACGGAGCTTTAGGCTTAAAATCACTTGAGAGGAAATGAACACAGGCCATGGAAGACAGTCAAAGAGAGATCATGGAGTATTGAGGGCACTGGCAAAGACGAACACAGCTCTCATGCACTAGCAAGAAGTCCATTCATACAAATACAGGGAGAGGAAAGGCTCCTTCATGTAAATGTGCCGACATGTACAGTAATTTGACTGAATCTGTGGTAGCAGAATTAAAATAAAAAAAGCAAAGATAAAAATTAAATTAATCATTTTAATTTTGTAATAAAAATAATAATAATTATTATTATTATTACTATTATTAAGTGTTTTCATTTTGTATTAGTATTTTTCCATTATTATTATTATTACTAACCCGTTTTAGACTAAAAGCATTAAACAAAGGAACATACAAAATTAACATATGTATTCCAGATTAGCTATATCTTAAAACTGGAAAAACTTTTAAGTTTTTCAATTAAAAAATATATATTTTAAATTTGGTTAAAACAAATTCACACAATTGCTAACTAACATGAATATTTAGCCGTAGAAGCCTTAGAAATTCAACTTAAACACAGCAATACGCAGCAGTACCAATAACTGTGTTTTTCAGATTTTCAAATGGGTTTTGTGATAGCCTATAAAAAGCATTTGATTTCATGGTAAGATCAAGGACCTTAAAGCGGCTATATAGAACTGAATGGCTTGCTGCAATGGCATTCACAACTACTTCCCCCAGAAGCTGCAACTGATTTATGGTCAATCATGTGGGCAGAATGAATGACAGTCTCTAACATAGAGAGAGAGAGTGATATAAAAGAGGGGTGGGGAGGAGGAGAGAGATCAGATGTGTTAATTGCTGCTGTCCTGTAACGCGGGACTGTTCTGTTGACTCTGGGAGGAGTGGGTCAAGGCTGGAGCCCTGTATCTCTAATGCCGTTTGTCAGACAAGAATCTGTTAGCAGCAGGAAGCCATTTAAATGTCACCAGGGCTTTAAGCTGCCCATCATCAGCTCAGGCCAAGAGCACTACAGGTGCCTCCCGCTGCCCTCAAACACAAACACATACACACTGCAAAGATGGACTCAATATGCTGCAATGATAGAACCTTCCCGTGTAATATAGGGAGTTTGCTTTTCTTTTTTTGACAAGATGGTCAAAAAATAGTAATCCACAATAAATATGAACAAACAAAACAAAACCTTATCTGAACCATTATCAATAAAACAAAACTAGTGAAATAAGACTAAGAATATAATATAATAAGACTAAGACTAAATAAATGATTAAATGTTTTATTATTATTATTATTATTAGACTTATCTGAATCAATTTCAATTAATATTACTCACTACATAACTTACTAAAACAAATAACACATATTAATAAAACAAGATCAAATAAGACTAATAAACAAATTTTTTTTTAAATAATAATAATAATAATAATTAAAAATAAAATAATTGTATTAAAATTAAATAATTCTATTTGTAAAATAAAAATTATATTATATTATATTATTATAGAATGTTACATTCTAAATTATTTTATATTACAAGTTTTACAATCTTTCTTTTAACTAAATGCCACTTTCAATAAATGCCACCAAAGGAATTTGAATTCATCTGAATTAACTGTGGGATCCAAGTAAAGGTATAAATCATTATAATCAAAAGCATCATAACTGGTGCTACACAGCATTTCTGAGTGCCTGATTGTTCTCTGGTATATGCATTTGTTAAGTTTTAATTTTGAGATCTAGGCTTTTGAAAAAGAGCCCCTTGTCTCATAAATGCAGCAGAGGATAATGAAACTGTAACACAAAAGCTCAAGTGTGAGTGTGTGTATGGAATAATTTAGATGTGTGCAAGAAGCGTTGTTTTATTAAAGGCTCTGAAGGCTTATGCAACGGGGCCCACGTGTGGCAATGAGCAGTGGGGAACAGCTGCAGTCAGGATACATCCACCACAAGACAGGACACACACACACACACACACACACACACACAGCAGCGCTTTATCACTTCCGTTAGCACATACACACTAGGGTGCAAACACACACACACCTACACACAGGCACATTACCAAAACAGAACAGCACAGAAAATAGACATAGAAAAGTAATGCAATCCATATCATGCCACCTCCTTTCAATCCTTTGTCTTCTGTCATTTACAGTCATTAAAGACATTTCTCTCTCTCGCTATAATAAACTGGTGCCATCTGCTCATAAGAGTGACTGTAGAATCTATACTATAATTAACACAATAACAGAGTCTTTGTCTCTTTCATATAACAGCAGCCTAATCAATACAGTAATTAATGGTGTAAATAAAAGTCATAAGCACTCAGAGACCCATTCAGCCCAGAATAAAGGGCTGGTCACACAAGAATTGAAAGTTTAAGTGTGTGATGTCGGTGCAACTAGAGCCACTAAACAGAAAAGCAAAAAACGAATGATTGTTTTGGAAATGGTTTTCACTCCCACGTCTGCCATTGGTAAGCAAACAGATAGTCCCGCCCTAAACTCACGCCATTGGTTGAGCTAACTCTGCTGTGTCAGACTTTTTGGTGCACTTTTCAGTGACATTAACCTATGATTGGTTTATAGTTGGCTAATAATGGTTACTAATTAGGGTTGTGCCGATAGACGATAGTATCGTGTATCGATGATAGTCAGAGATATCGACGATAGCAGATGTCTTTGTCAATAGTCAAGATGATATTAGGCTCATTCTCCTATTAATGTATTAAATTATTATTATTATTAGGCGGCCTATTATAATTCAGCTATTATTATCAAATTGACCCGCTATTTCACTTCAGCATCGCACTTCGGACACTCACAAACACGCGCGCAAATGAGGATTAGAGCCTGTAGCCGGTGAAGGAGTCTCCAACCACAAACACAGACGTACATCATCCGCTGATATAAGGTATTTCATTGCACTTTAACAAGTAATCTGAACGGCCTATATATGTGCAATATTTTAACTGAGCCCTCCTCACTAACTGAGTTTAATGCCACAGTTATGTTAGAACGCATCTCATTCATGTTTCTGTGGCGGCACTTTTTATGATGGATGGATGCACTTTTTTGGGCTTAAAAATCTCAACCCCCATTCACTGCCATTATAAAGCTTGGAAGAGCCAGGACATTTTTTAATATAACTCCGATTGTATTTGCCTTGAGGATGAGTAAATCTGATGAGTAAAAATGTTAAGGTATGGGGTAGGATTAAAGGATTTAAAATATGGTCATGCAGAATAAGGCATTAATATGTGCGTCATAGATACTAAAAAACAGCCAATATGCTAGTAATATGCATGCTAATAAGCAACTAATTAATAGTGTTACTATATATATCACCTAACTGTACACACAAGTTACAAACACAACATTCCCGTTGGCAGTGCTAAACCCCACAGTAAACAAAATGAAACCAGGAAACAACAGGACTGGATTGTACAAACATGAGAACACACATAAATAAATACCTGTGCACAAATAACTTCACATGCAATGCACACACAAGCGTTCACCGCACACACAAGCGGACTGTCTTACACGTGCAGGGTGCGGATGGAGGGTCCAGTGGAGTTCTGAAGTGGTCATCTTCGCACACACACAGCACAGAGCCCTCTTCTTCAGCCTTGCTGTTAGCTGGACACGGGAAACACTCTTGCTGCCGTGACGACATCTTGTAGGTGCCTGGGGGACAGGCTGGAAAAAGAGAGAACACACAGGAAAGAATCCATTACAGACTCTGAGACAACAAAATCTGTAGCTTCTAGCGGCAGAATTAAACACAACCCTGAAAAATGGCATTACTTACAACCTGAGACCAGAAAAGAGTACATGGTTTAGACCTTATTAGCCAACATAAAAGATTCACTTGGGAGTATAATATGCTACTTGAAGAGGGGGAAAAAACCCACATGCCACTGTGCCTCCCGGAACAAAATCCTTTGAAATTAATGAGGTTCATATTACACATGATTAAGGAGCTATTTGTTGCCTGTACAAGCAATAAGTGATGGAAGCTCATGCTCGTAAAGTAACTGCTGTGCGACTGTATGAGGGGACAGAGCACTTGTGCAACAATGAATCACAATGTTCAATATGGGGGCTGTAGGAAAGAAAAGGAAGCCCCACACCTTAATGTCTCACTAAGAAAGACAATAGCTAGAATAAGCTAGACCAATCTTTAAAAAAGGGGGCTTTGTAGTTCCAGAATAAAGGCTAAGACTAAGAGTAACAAGTTTAATAACAAAAAAAAACAAAAAAAAAAACAAGACAAAGCATACAATGGAGAAAATTGCCTTTTAGAACTAGATGGTATGTTTTTCATAATAAAATATATTTACAATTTGTATGTTGCTTGCAAAAACAAAACAAAAATGAAGCAAAAAAGCTAAACCTAAAGCAAAAAGCACAAAAAGTGTCCAAAAACCAAACTAAAATAAACCAAAACAAAACAGAAATTTGAAGAAATTTGCCTTTTAGAACCAGATGGTGTAGTTACAGCATCTACCAGCAGGGGCGAACAGGGTCATGCTAACCAACAAATCCTTGACCTGTGTAAAAGGTTCTATTACTTGCATCCATGTTGCCCAAGGTCATTGTTAAGATGGCTGCCAAATGAACTAACTGACTTTAAAGAGTCTTGAACATGCTTTAAGATCACTAACCCCTAGATGTTATTGTGCTTACATGTATACACACTTACCCATCTATCCATTAGTCCATCCCCCAATTTTGGATCATTATACAATCATTTGTGTTTACATTTATGCATTTAGCACATGTTTTTATCCAAACCAACTTACAAAAGGGGATCGAATCACTCCATCATTGCCTCAACGCACTGACAGGGTCATAAAAACAATTCCCTGGAAAACACAATGAATATGCACATGTATACACAGAGATGCAAACACACAAAATGACCCGAGTAAGCACAGACATAATGTCGTGTTTTCCAGCGAGGCAAGCAAAATCAGATAGACAATGGGAAAAACACCAAAATAAGTGATATGGCATCCAAATCTATGCATACAGAACAGAACACATACCCTGATACAAAACCAAAATGCAAGCGCATCTCAGTGTTGTAATGTATGAAATATGAAAGCAAAGCTCACCAATCTCATGGCTTGTCAGATTAATTCCTGCAAACAGCACTAACAAAAATGACTGCAAACTTTGTGGTATCAGACCTGTGTTTGTACGCCACTGTTGGTTTTTGCTGCTGTCTTTACAACCTGACATTAAATCGCAATGCACTTTACCACTGCCGGGAGGACTGTGGCAAAAACAGACAGCCAACTGAAGGCAGCTAAAGCCAAACACACTGAAGGGAATGAGATTACAACCCATATCTGCTGACATTACACAGAAATTCCCAGGGATCCCATTTTTTTCTAATTCCACAACAGACCAGCTGGCTACATAAGGATCAATTTATCTAATGTGGCATCAGCAGGGGTTGCTTCACAGAAACCAGTAAGATGATTGGCTCTATAGTGCCACAAGGAACTATAATGCAGATCGAGCAAAAAGTCACGCCAGGGGTCCAGGTTGCAGAGAATCCAGCATAAAGGTAAATGCCAAATATATACAGGGAAAGGAGGCCTGTGGGATCAAGCTTTCAGAATTACACTTTTAGATGTAGGAGGTATCGCATATACAAGTTAGTAATTTTTAGGACATTCTCTGCCTAATTTTATGCCTCATTTTATCGTATAAAATTATTCATTATTTATAGTCTAACGGAGAACAAACAAATCATTTAAATTTGTTCATTTAACAGGCACTTTTATCCAGAGTGACTCACAAATGAGAATAATGGAAACAGAAGCAATTAATTAATTAAAGAGAGAACACAACACAGGTAATACGACCATACCAAATTTCCACAAGAAAGGTTAAAATACATGTGCAGAAAGAGTTTAATGGAAAAAAAAAACTAGTTAGAAAGTTTTTTTTTTTTAGATCATCTAAGGAAAGAAGGATTGCAAGACAAGAAAAAACATTACTGGAAATAAAATCTGAAATCATTGACTCTCGATGACAATGATCTGGTTTTGTGTGAGCAATCAGATTTCACTGAGGGATCTCTTCATAACCACACAGCTCTTTCGAACACACATCAATAAATCATAAAGAACATAACACAGTAAACGTGAGCAATGAATTGTTTCAATGGTGCTCTGACAGGAGGTATTAATGAATATTAATAAGTCCAAAAAGACATTTGCTTTGCACTCCCTCTCTCGTCTCGACACAAATGGCCTTCATTATTTTCTGGCCATAATTCCATGCCGTCTTATTTCCAAATGTCAGGCTAGATTTGCAAGCAGCTGTCAGGGAAATCAATAATTCATGTCATCATATTCAGATCACTGCCTTAATGCTGCTAATTACAATTTATGAAAAAATCCCTTGCGAATGGAATAAATCCACATAAATGAAGGAGTGAAAGGTCTATTTTAAAGGTCCTGCCTATCATACGCTCTTCACACTCCTGTAACAGTTTAGACCATTGGGTTTAAAAGGGTTATAATAACCTGTTCAAGTTGCACAGGTAACCGACATGGTTTTTCCAGCAAAAACTGTGCATTCTGCAACAGTGATTATAGTGACATTGATATGGCCTCTGCATTCATCAGACCCCAAAAAGCTATTTTTTCCAAATCTCAAATGTCATAAACAATCACCTTCAGTGGTCTGGTATCAGCAGCAAAATCAAATATATTTGGGAACAGAAATTTATAGAGATTTAGCTGTGGGCTCTCTACTTACTGAGCCAATAAGTAACCACCTACTGTAGCAACCACCTGAAATACCCTATCAACATACTAAAAGATACCCAGAAATCCAAATCACATGACAACATCTGAGCATCATGGAAGCATGGACGTTTAGAGTAATAACCACTCACTAGATTTTTCCTCAGAAAAATCTAGTTATGGTTAACATAACAGCCATAAATTACTCAAACTGGACATGAGACAACGAGACAAAGGAGATGCTCTTAGGGTGTCAAGACTGGACAGATTCTTTCTCTGCATGTCCATCACATTCATTCTGATATCTTAGATCCTCTTAACACACCCCACCATTTTTCTTCACTCTTCTTTTATTTTCATTGTATCATACTCTTACCCTCTTTCTGAGCCTCTCGCTCTCTCCTATTTTCTCCACCTTCCCCCAAATCCCTTCTCTCAAACTCTCAAATTTAATGCCGCTTATCTCTACCAACGGAACAATAGAAAAACCATGGACAAGAGTCAGAATTAGAAGACATTACACTGTTCGGCCTTAATCCTAGCATCCCAGCCTCCCACTCCCACGCCACCACTGATCAATCCTCATCAATGCAGTTCTCTTATTAAAACACAGATCTGCTACGATCCAAGTCAATGACCACCCCCTCACTCACAGACTTCGACTTTGAAGGTTCACACCCTTCTTGTATAAAAGAGTTCTGTCAACCCTTGTTGGTTTGCACACTCACTTCATCTACTGATCTTGCACTCAGTGTTCTCCCTTGCTTACCCAATGAACCACTATGGGTCACCCACCTCTAGCGGCTTAGAACGCAGAATGACATCAAAAGCATCCAAGCAGCTAAAGTTGGGGCTTTGTTTGCTTCCTGTCACCTCTGATGGATGGTTTCCATTTAGCCAAGTCCGGAGGAGATTTGTAAATGTTCAGAGCTGAGCCCAAGCCCATGCCCCTGATTGAAAGGCACAGGGCTGAGCAGTTCTGAGAGGAGTCAGGCATCACTACATATGTGCACGATGCTCCTGTCACGTGAACTTGAGCATTCAGGTCATTGCGTTTACAGATTACAGTCCACTTCAACTTGCACATGTGTAATTTCTCATAGAAGAGCCTGGGGAATCTTGTAACACAGGTACAGCAGAACTACATAAATTGTAATGGAGTTTTTGCATAGTGATGTGAAGAGGAAAAGGGCAGAAAAGAGGAGAAAAACTAGAAGGAAGAAAGATGAACAGAAGAAAGTAAGGAAATGTAAAAGACAAATGGAAAGAAAGGATGGAAGGAAACAAAAATGGGAAATAAAGGGGGAAAAGGGGGAAGGCAGGAAAGACTGATGGAAGAGGGGAAGGATAGAAGGAAGAAAGGATGGGAAGAAAGACAAATAAGGAAAGATGCATGGAAGTAAAAGGAGAAAGTAAAAAAGATGGAAGGAGGAGGAAAAAAAAGAAAAGAAAGTGGAAGAGTGGTAAGGAAGTAGGAGGTAAGGAACAAAGGAAGGGGAAAAGAGGAAAGCAAGAGGAAAAGTTGGAAGGAATGAAGAGGAAAAGAAGAGGAAGTAAAGTAGGAAGGAGAGAAGGATTGCAGACCGGAAGGAAAAGCCCCAATATGTAAAGAAACAAAAAGAGGGAAGGAAGCAAGGAAGGAAAGATAGAAGGAAGGAAGGGGGGAAAGAGGCAAGGAAGGAAAATCTAGTGTGCCAATGCAACATTAAATAAGTGTACTAATGTGTTCACATGTTTCTGAGAGTGCGACAGAACCGTCTTGTCTGTATCACTTTTGCAGACAGCAGGGTAGTGTTTCACAGTAGGGAGACGGCACTTGTGAAATTGATTTCCTGTAGGCTTTCAGTGACATTACCACCGTCCCCTCAAACTCCAATCTCAACATGCCCATATCCACGTCTGCCTGATCTGAGAAAGCAAGCTATCAGCTTTCCCTCATTAGGCTGGGAGAGAGGGATGAGATCGGAAAGCAGAGAGGAAAGGAGAGAGAGCCCTGTCCATTTGCATTCCAAAACCATCAGGCGGGTGTCAATGGTTATGTTTGCATCTGAATGTCAAAGCAATTTCAGGTGCGGCACTCAAGCAATTGAGAAAGATGGAAAAGAAAAAAAACAACAACAGTAAAACCTCGTTTCTGAATCACTGAAGGGTGTCCGACTGATGAGGATGCTGGGTTTGGAGAATGAGAACGGGGTAGTGAATGAGATGCAGGCAAATTTGCAACATCTCTCAGAAATATCTAAGCACGACAGGTTGGGCACATTTGCAGCCTCAAACAAAGACTACACCTTATTGTTAGTTCAGGTAATGGATCCCTCTTTTTTCATTTTTGCTTTCAGGGCGTGAGGCTCAGCTTGAACATTAAGTGATAAAGCAAAGTGGAAAATAAGTAATTCCTCAAAGTTTTGCAAAAGACTCTGCAAGCCTTACAAACAAATTGCTGTGAAATGTACAAACATATCCTTCTGAACAGGTTAGTCAGCAGCTAACCCAACAATTTAATTATAATACAAAAGATGAGAGGCGTGTTTGTTGATTGATTTCCAATTTTTGAAGATAAATGGATGTCTGGAGGCTGGTCACATTTCCATGATCAATGGTGTTGAGGTCAAGAACGATAACAGATATTATTTCCAAGTAACACAACAAAATTATGCCGTGCAGAATAACCAAAGAGCAGGGAATGGAAGAGGGAAAAATAGCGAGGGAAAGAAAGAAAAAGGGAGAAAAGAAAAAAGGGGGAAAGAAAGGGGAGGAAATGAAAGCAAGGAAGGAAGGAAGAGAGGGACTGATATGGGCCAAGCCAAGATGCATGGACAAATGCACATTTACAAGAAAACCCATTGACCTCAACCCAAAACTATAACATCTGACCTTAGTGTCAAAGAGGAGAAAAGAAATGTAAGAAAGGAAGAAGACTAAAGAAAGATGAAAAGGGAAAAAGAAGGATGGAAAAGGGGGAAGGAATAAAAGAAGGAAGGACAGAAGGAAGGGAAAATATAGACCAGGGGTGGCCAATCCTGCTCCTGAAGGGTCACTATCTTGCACAGTTTAGCTTAAATACTAATTAAACACACTTGAACCAACTAATCAGGGTCTTCAGGATTTCTAGAAACTTCCAGGCAAGTGTTTTGGGGCAGGTTGGAGCTAAACTCTGCAGGACATTGGCCCTCTAAGAGCAGGACTGCACCTGCCATAGACCATGTCAAGATACATGGAATAAAGTAACATTTATAAAAAAGATTCAGTGACCTTAAGGCAGGAAGGGATTGAGGGGGGTGGTATTGACTATGCCAAGATACATGAAAAAAAGTTATAAAAAGATCCAGTGACCCTAACCCAAAACTGTAGCGCCTCTGACCTTAGTGCCTAAGAGTCGTTAATACAATTGGCCAAGGAAATGACAGGGTGGTCCACCTTTGGAAATCGAAGGAAGTAAAACGGTTGGGAAGACATGGATCTATACGTGACAGGATCGATGGCAAGAGTAGGTGGACACAGGCACTGTAGGTCTGTAAGGGAATTAAAGGTCACGGTGACCCTTGTTGAGAAATGATTGGCTCAGCAGAAGATAAATGGATGTACAGGGCAGGAAGGCCATCGAGGGTAATTAATAGTTACCCTCAAGGATCTTGACGGGGATCATTGGAAAAAAGCTTATAAAGCGACAGAAAGAACACGCATAATGTCAAACAAAGTTAAATTTGTATCACACTTGCACGGATGCACATGCTTACTAGCTCTGCAGTCACACAAAAATGTGTGACCCGCCAGAAGAACCCGGGCAACAATTAACAGAGAAACACAGAAACACAATCAAGGCCACAATTAAGCTGTGAAGGTAAAAGGCTTGTGACCTTGTTGTGCAATTAACAGCTTCTTCTTTTCATTAGTTGTTCTTTTTTTTTTTTGAAGGTCCCATTTTAATTAAGACACAGGATGCTGTCAGGAGAAGTTGAAAGTGAAGTCAAGACATTGCTAAAAATGGGGAAAATTGGAATTAGAGCTTGAGGTGCAGCTGTGACGAGGAACAGGGGGAGTGAGAGAGGACGTGAGAAGAGCAGACAGAGGCAGAGATTAAGATTAGAGGAACGAGGAGAAGGAGGAGGAACACAAAGAACGGAACAAGCATTTACAGTGAGCGACATGTGAGTGGCACAAATTTTGACAAAAATCAAACTCTCTGTTGCATTAAGGAGGCATTTTAAAGTGCCTGTCATCAGAGGGTCTCAATCTGGATCTTTCATTTGGTTGTGAAATGCATTTTTTTTTTATCTCACTTAACCCCGTAAGACCCAAATTTAGAAAAAAACTGTGGAAAAATTATTTAACCATTTATATGTTGTTGTGGGAGGCCTCTAATGCAGAAATAAATGAGTTTGAACATTTTTTTATTTTTAGTACGTTTTTAGTGAAATGTTGTAATATTACAACGTTGGGCCTTTGGGGTAGCAGAATTTCAGTCTGAACAAATCTAAAGATGATCTAAGGGTTCATTTGCAGGGAATACTGCTTGTGTAGCCACATAACAGCAGCCTATATATCCATACACAAATAATCACACAATAATAATTGTTTTTATGAATATTACATTTATTATAAAAATATTTTCAATAAAAATTATTTACTGGTATGTACGATGTCTAGCTCTGTTCATAGCCATGTTCAATTCCCATAGTCTCATAATGATTTTATAAATGCTCCTTTCTTTTGAAAACTACTCATTGGTGTTAGATGTCAGAGCCTTGATCATATCTTCTGACACAAACCTTCAGAAGTACTCCAGTGGTGTATGATGGGAGACTGCATCATTAGTGATATCCTAATCAGAGAAATTAATGTTGAGACCGGTAAAGCTGTCTGAAAAATTTTAGGAAGAATTTTATGTTACGGCGCATGGTCTGTGTTCTTGAATGGCCTGGCTTTGTTGGCATGATGTTCACATAACCATCAGATGGGCCAACAAAAATGGGTGGTCATTTTCCTTGTCCAGTTCACAGGCATCTTTATATTACTTTTCAAGGCTAAATTATCTTGATGCAAGTCAAACCCAATCATACTTAAACATTTTAAAGAATTCACCAATTTTGCAGAATTCACACATTCTACAGATTTCAAACAATACAGTCTGATAGCTTATAGTGCTCTACTTATCATGATAATAGCACGTACAACCCCCACATTCCAGAACATTATCACCTGGCCCTCATGCATCAAGCACACATTTGAGCAAACAACTTAAGCCCAGAAAAGAAAACAGAACCAGTTAAGTATATTTTAAAATTTAGTTTTAAATATTGCATGACAAATAATTAAAAATTCTCAAAGAAATCATTTATTTTTTAATTCAACTTGAACTTATCATTTACTGTAATAATAATTTATTTTGTAATAAAACTCACAATGGTAACAAATAAGACAATAAAAATCTATATTATATTTTGTCACTGACATAAATGGTCAAAAGTATGTTGCTAACAAATTAGAAGTACAATTCATTCATGTAATGTGTAAGGTGCACAGGCAAATTTTGTTACCACTCTAGCCCAATGTTGTAAAATTACAACCTTGACATAACAAGCTCAAAATCTAATTTAATCAAAGTATTTAACAGTACCTTAATATCTGCGTGATCTACACATATTACTAATCACAGAAAAAAATATTTTAGGCATTATACTTACTTGCATACTGGTTTATCCAGTCCAATAAAAAGAGGTGAAGTCCCTTGAAGCAAGTGTGCAGGTTGTGTAAGTTTATGGCCAGGTAAACAGACCTATTTACAAAATATACCACCCAACAACATTGTAGGACTGAACAATAGGACCTACTAATTGTGTAAATGTGATCTTAAAGGCTAAAAAACAAGTACAGGTTTATTTTAGTGGAGCTAAAACTGACGCTGTAATATTACAACAGTGGGCCTTACAGGGTTAAAGGGCTCTCTCCTGCCCCAGTGCACTGGGACCCACTGTAGCCCTGCACATTCTGGAATGCTGCATACAAATGTACACAGTAAGTTCCGAGACAGTACATTTTGTAATCACTAAATGCAGAGACACTGATTACACAGGATAATTCAAGCAAGTGCACCCCATGCTAATGTTCAGATGAAACACAGATGAACATTAAACAGCACAATGGTGCTTGATGAATCTGTGTGATGCCTGAATGCACAATTCATCAAAAATACATGTAATTAAAATCAAATACATTTAGACCCATTTAAGGACCAAATGCTATTAAAGTTTAACAAACTGTTAAGTTACTAAAAGTAAAAGCCAGCTTTATCACCTCCATGCCCTTGAGGTTACATACAGTCATTCAAAATATGGTGACAAATATGTTCCTTGACTTTTCAGTCATTAAGACCATTTAAAAATAAAAAGGTATTTGTATTAAAAAAACATCATTCTACAATTTAAAATTGTATTAAATAAAGTGGTTTAATGAATAGTTAAACATGAATAGTTTTGAAGTTCCAGGTGCCTAAAAAAAGGCCTGTTGCCTTCAGCTAACATAACATGACACTTTTTTTTTACTAATTGTGTTTGCTCAAGCAAAACATTATTGTAAAGTCTAAATAGCATGCAAAAAAAAAAAAAAAAAAAAAAAAAAAAAGAAGAAGAAAAAGAAAGAAAGAAAGAAAAAATCCAAAGAGAATAAGAAATTAAACATTTTATATGGCAGAAAAGCATTCACAACTTCACACATTTTGTAAGTCAGGACATCACCATTTTTTGAGAATGACACTACAATTATTGTACAGTAAGATTCCTAAAACTTATGGGGTTATCAAATATCCATAAAATCAAGAATAAAAGGTATAAACAATGGAAACCATCCACCCCTGCATGCTTTTACCAATTCTTAATAAAAGCACTAAATGGATATTTATTTTTTATGATGCTTTTACCCACAACAATTTACTGAATACAAGTGTATACAAGAATAATAGTGATATTCCCCATAGAGGAAACTGGGGTTAAAGGTCTTGTTCAAGGGTAGCTAGGCTACACCACCACAGCATTTATATGGATTTATATAAAGCGAACAACACTGCTTCAACAAAATTTTAGACCGGAAAAAAACAAAACATTTTCTGAACTTTTTTTTACTGTGCTGAAGTTCATTAAAGACACTGTAGGTCACTAGAACAATGGCCTTTAACAAAAAGTGGAAGAACTTGCAACTGAACACCAGTACAGTATACAGTACACTGATTGCTCAAACTGTGCATAAAGACTTGGACAGAATGTGCTTTTGCCTCTTCCATGCCAACTCTGAGGTGGTGTTGGGTGTTCACACACAGCAGATGGGTCTGGAGTATGTGTGGGTGTATCTATTGATTTCTCCTGGCCTGCGGTCGTCCAAGTGCCTCTATTCCTCCTCCCTCACTCCATCCGTCTCATTCGAGACTCACTCCAGTCAAAGGACTCCATTGCTCTTGGCAACCGATGGAGCTATAACATGCCAGACTAAGCCAAGTGTCCTCCTTAACTTCCTCCCTGGATAATGGACTTTGCAAGAAATATTGTGTAGAATGTTTGTAATCACAAGATATTCGGTATGGACATTTCTAAAGATCACCAGCTTGGCATATGGTTCTGTATTTTGCCTCTCTCACTCCAAATTTTGAATATTTTTTACTCTTCTCTGAGTACAGTAATGCAGGCACTATGTGTATTTCCTGCAAGAAGGTTGAAGATATGGGATGGTAAAAGTAAGGTTCAAGCTATCGTCATTCCCTTAGCTAACAGAATAGAAGGGAAAGATGTTAATGAGTAAACACCAAAAAGCTGAAAACATTACAAATGCTGTATTATGTTATCTGTAACTCATTTGGATGAAATGTTTGTCTAAATGAAGCAATAAATCGGGTGATTGCAAACCAGATACAAACTACATTCACAAGTGGGTTGAAATCAGATTATAATCCGATGCACCTCAGTGTGAACGCTAAGATTAGATTTATTTTTTATATTTTTTATATTGGACATAAATATAGTCATTTTTAATGACAACACTATTTTAATCAAACAAATCAGATCTGAAACAAGATTTGTATGCGGTGTGAACGCAGCTTTAAGGAACAGATTTCAAAACATTAAACATCATATACTTGCCGACTTTGTGAATGGTTACAGAGGAAAAACTGGACTTCATACACTAAATGATTACCGATCCATACTTTCAAGTTTGTTCCAAGATTTTTCCAAACAGAACAATCCCATGCAAAAAAAAAAACACACACATGGTTGTTAGAAGATGCATGACAAATGAAAAAAGCATGTTGCACTTGGTATCACTATAAATAGTTATAAATTATAAAAAGAAGGCTTTAAAAAGATCGGTATCGGTGATCGGTATCGGCAGATACTGCTTTCTGTGATCGGCGATCGGTAATCGGCCTCAAAAATCAAGATCGGAGCACCCCTAGTTCAAAGCCATACGATAAAAGCTTTTGTGCTGATCTTTACTCACTAGATGGGGTCAAATGCATTTATGAGGCATGCAGAGAATCAGGTGTAAGAGAGAACCGCACAAAAACTATCAGAATAAAATGATTCCCTTTTTGCCAGACACCTTTCGCATCACTCCTTCCCTCCCTCCCACTTTTTTTTTTTGCTTAGAGTAAAATGAGCGTAACCCAGCGAGCTATATATCGCCGAGCTTCATCAGATCTGCGAGAGCTGGTGCTGTGTCAAGTGAATCTGCACACTTCAAAAAAATCAATAGCTTGTTTTTAATGGAGAAATCCTGGAGTGCTGCACAAAGGCAAAACGCAAACAGTGGCATATTCAGACGTTAGCGCTGCAGTTGGAGTGGGAGCTACCTGTGGCGACCCACAGATCAGTGACTCTTGACGCTGCATCCGCTGTTGAGACCTTGGTTATGACCGGAAGTCCCGCCGATGTTAGCAAACTCCAAGTCAAACTTTAGACACCCACAGAGAGGATACTGTTATTGAGGGCAGGAATGAGGGAAATGCATTTTCCAGAGGCCTGAGGAACTGAGTGTTTGTTTTTCAAAGGAATAATATCTTATGTAAATGACTCATTCAAAGATTTTTTATGTTTTGAAAGAATTCTCTTATGGTTACCAAGGCAGTGTAAACCTTCATAAATCATTCTAATATGCTGATTTGATGACGATTTGTTGAAAACAGTTGTGCTGCTTAATATTTTTGTGTAAACTATAATATTTTTGAAAACTATAATATTTTCACATAAAATGATACTTTTTTCAGGATTTTTTGATTAATAGAAAGTTAAAAAGAACAGGATTTATTTGAAATAATGTTTTTAATGATGTAAAAGTCTTCACTATCACTTTTGATCAATTTAATTCATCCTTGTGGAACAAAAGTATTAATTTATTTAAAAAATATCTTACTGAGCCCAAAATTTTGAATGGTAGTGGTGCATGTATATATAATTAAATACATTTGAATATATATATATATATATATATATATATATATATTCAAACCTTTTTATATTGCATTTATTAATACATAATATTTAAATATTTATCAATATAAATAATGCACTATATGTTTTGTATTTTTTGTCATATTTTAATAAGTAAAATTATAAATTTCTGTTTTAATGTGTTAAACGTGATAATTTTTTTTTTCTTGTTTCACTCACATTCACACTCTAATAAATGATTAATAAATAATTTTCTCGGGCAATGAATCTCTTATCCTGTTTCATGAATCTTAGCATGCAACCTATGGTGGATTCCTGGTAAATCGCTGAGCTACAGGAATCATTAAATAAACTATTCATGTCCACCCTCAGAAGAACAGACAGTGCGCCCAGTGTGGACTACACTGAAGTCCAGAATGACGAGAGGACAGCAAGTTAGAGCAACAGAAAGATAGAGTGAGACAGAAATAGAGAGTGCATCGAGATAACCAGCTGAGAAAATTACATAAGCTATCCGGCAGTTATCCCTCTCATTCGTGCACAGCTCTATACTCAGCAGTGAATTATTCAGAGTGAGGCCACTCAGTGTCACAGCCAAAGCGCTGAAATAGCTGCAGTTCACAGTAAGCCAGTGAATGACAGAGCGAGGGGGGTGGGGGGTTACAAATATAACCTAGAACCGCTTACGACGCACCAGTGATGCTAAATGTGCAGAGGAAATCTTGGAAATGCAGAGCTGTTGCGTAAGGGACAGGACAAACAAACATTTAAGCAGTCACAAATACACACACACTCGCTTGCTTCATGAATGTAAGGTGAAAAGGAGCAATGAATGACAAATTATACCTGCGTAAGAAGGGTGATGCACCACCTGCCTCTAGACAACAAACACAAGCAAATTCACTCATGTTAAAGACATGCTTTGTGAAATCTAAACTCATCCAGTTTAATTTCTTAACACATGTTCCTAATCTTATTGTGCTCGATCACACTACTTGCAAGTCATTTGGTACATCATACAACCATGGTACATCATTGGACATTATTCCCTCAAGCAGAAAGTCATGTCATGTACTGAAATCTCCAAAACTGTACTGTATGACAGACTACTTTTTAATTACATGTAGAATAATCTAACAACTGTATAATAAATTATGATTTCAAACTTAAATCACACTAAAAAGTGAATTTTACTTTGTCCAACTAATGTACCTGCTCATTCTGATGGATAAAATAAAAACAAGGCCTCACAATATTACAGTTTTTACCGCATTTTTGACATAATAAATGCAGCCTTGGTGACCATAAGAGACTTTTAAAAAACATTTTAAAAAATCGTATTGCCCCCATTTAAAACTATTACAATACAGTAATCCTACAATGTATCAATTTCATAAAATAAATAAAAAATATAAAATCTATATATGTATATATAAAAAGTAACACATATATA
>NW_015649224.1:48281-63113 GCF_001515625.1 Sinocyclocheilus rhinocerous | reverse complement strand
CTAATATATATATATATATATATATATATATATGTATGTGTGTGTGTGTGTGTGTGTGTGTGTGTACACAAACACAAAAAAAAATATTAGCTAACGTTATTAAAGGATACATTTTACAATCCAGTCAACTCAAGCCCTTAACTTGATTATTTGGAAATAATTTCAACTGTTTTAACTGTAAATAAGACTGAATGCATTTACTTCACTTTGATTACAAATATAATATGTACATTACAGTTGATAGATATGCAAATGCACTACAAATGCATTGTAAATGTCTTCTTTACTTCATTTTAGGGACTATTTGCAGCCATCTCAGTGTTAATGCGCTTGACCTTCTCTTTAACCAGGACACACAATTTCAACAGGCACATCAGCTCACCTGACTCACCACATACACACACACACACACACTGTGTGTCTGCAATTCACCATGCCAGTCTCCACAGAAAGCTCAGTCACCCGCTTGACCTTCTCTTTAACCAGGACACACAATTTCAACAGGCACATCAGCTCACCTGCCTCACCACATACACACACACACACACTGTGTGTCTGCAATTCACCATGTCAGTCTCCACAGAAAGCTCGGTCACCATGCCAACCCCATCAGAGAAGGTAAGGGGCCTGGGGTCAGCGTGATCGCTAATGCTAACACCACGTCAGGCTGGCTGGACTCTGACACTGGGCTCCAGCTGTGGTCACTGCAAACACACAACAGCTAACAGATGCTGAAATATCCCTGCCAGACGGAGTGCATTTTGTGCTTGAAAGAACACAATAATTCTGAGATGTGTGTAACTGTTTAAAAGGTTTTAGTGTTGAGAGATATTACTAAACACTAGAGATCAACCGATATATCGATTTACCGATATTTTCCCGATATTTAAGCATTTTACAATAATCGGATATCGGTTTTGTAATATCGGATTCACCGATAAACGCCGCCATCTTGTGGATGTTTTGAGAATTGCGCGCAGGATCACCATTGCAGCGCGTGCGTCTGAGAGGAAACAAGACAACAACAACGGCGTGCACAGGTACTTGATTTACTGTAGTTAGTAAACTTTATTTAACATAACTTTATCATTTGAAAACATTAGACCTTCTACATTTATTTTGCTTATTGTTAATATTAGTGTTGCTGCTGATGCTTTAAATAAAATGTTTTTTTATTGTTGTAATATGAAGATTACATTTAACATGAAAGACTGCTAATTTTCAACACTTTTTTTAAGATGACTGAAAGGAGGAAAAACCAAAGTGAAGTATGGACTTACTTCACTCAGTCATTTATTTACTTAATAACAGTAAATAAATATCGGTTCTGCATATCGGTTATCGGGCACATAAACATGCACATAATTGGTATCGGTATCGGTTATAAAATATCAATATCGGTCGATCACTACTAAACACCAGCCTAGGGCTGAGTGTCGCCGACCACCTCATGATACAAAACATCACAATGCAAAGTCAAAAGCTCATTTAGACTAAATAATTTTTCGATACTGATTTGTAAAACACAAACCTAAGCAGAAAAACATATTGAAAAGGATGAAATGTATTCAATAAAATATTATATGCACAGTTTAAATGATTTTTTTCCACTTACCAGCCAATTTGGTTACTAAATTTTTAAGTTACCAGCCATTCAGAACTTTTACTAGCCAAGACAAACATATCAGAAATAAACCAGATAAATAAACCATAAACAACTAACTAACTATCTATCTAAATAAACAGTTTTATGACAGACAATCACTGTTTGTAGATACTATAAATTGAAAAAGTAATGCCATAAAAATTCTTTGTGACTTCTTTTAAAACAGCATTAATAACTATAAATATAGCTATATATAATGAAATATGATGCTCCAATATATATATATATATGTATATAAAACACACATGGATTACATTAATAAGGGTGTATTATGTCCTGAACATTGCTGAAAGTCCTTGATCAGTGTGTGGGATTCTGGGAAATAGGCAAGCTAACACTTTTATTACAGCCAGACAGGATCATCCCAAGGTGACACATCTTAATAAAAATCATCCCAGACCCCCCACTCAATTCCCAGAAAGACATTCTATCATTGTCATATTGAACGCTGCTAAGGAGATCGTGTCCTCACACACACATAGTGAGGATTAAAGCTCTGACAGTTCATTAGGGAGTCTGTGACATCATCTAGAGATGCGGGAACGACACATGGGCCAGAATACAGCCGCTCTGGATCACTTAATACTGATGCTTACCAGCCAATTTGGTTACTAAATTTTTAAGTTACCAGCCATTCAGAACACTAGCCAAGACAAACATATCTATCAGAAATAAACCAGATAAATAAACCATAAACAACTAACTATCTATCTAAATAAACAGTTTTATGACAGACAATCACTGTTTGTAGATACTATAAATTGAAAAAGTAATGCCATAAAAATTCTTTGTGACTTCTTTTAAAACAGCATTAATAACTATAAATATAGCTATATATAATGAAATATGATGCTCCAAAATATCATGTCACAGTAACAAAATATACATAGAAAATTACTGCAGTATATCAGTATAACAATGTATGATAGTATCAGTTACAAAAAAAAATCAATTAATTAAAAATGTATTTAAATGTATTTATATAATATAAAAACATTGTATTTGTACAATTAAAACGACACATGGGCCAGAATACAGCCGCTCTGGATCACTTAATACTGATGGGGCTCACACATACACGGCTTGTCAACACAAACACACATCATTACCACTGTAGCAATCCGCATAACTTCTGTTGCCTCAGTACAGGTCAAACCGGGGCTTAACCCACCCCTGCCCTGTGGCTCAATCAATAAATCAGCCACCCAGGCTTAACATGATCGCCTAAGTCCAACAGAAAGCAGATAAAAACAGTGTCTTTAAAGACTTACACAACGTCAGGGACAGATGAGAACGTTAAGAACAAGACGAAACCTTGAGATATTAGATTATTAGTGGTGCTGGCTAAAGCACAAACAACAAGAATTAAATGCTTCACTGTTTGTGCTACAGACATGAAAGATAGAAAAGAACTACTCAAAACTTTTGAAAACACCTAGCAATTTGCTAAGAACACTTAAAAGCAACATTCAACCACATAGCAACGCTTTCATTTTGTTAAGAAAAAGTAAACATTTAATTATTAATGTACATGCTACTAAAAATGAATGTTAAAGTCTGCTTGTATCATATTTCCTAGGCAAAACGTTTATAATCAAGGCCCTCTAAATACTAATGCAACAAGGCCAATTGTAATTCAAAGAGGCCATATGCATTCTGCACAATTCAATGCCCCACTTCTAATATAAGTGCAATCTCCTGATTGTACGAGAGCATGTTTTAAAGTACACAGAAGGACTTTCATTTACAGTATTGTGTGGGCAAAATAGCAAACAGGAAACACAAATCATCATCATCTTTTATTGGCAGAATAAATTCATTGTGGCTGTTTAATTTAATGAGCCATTAGTATGTGATTAATTTGATTTGATGCATTTATTTGCAGGCTGTGTTTTTGTAATTTTTTTTTCTTCTTGTTTCAAGTAACTATTTATGCATGCCTGTCAGCGCTAAACAAGTTTAGATTTGTAGCCGTGATGTTTAATTGGATTTGAGAGGGAAAATAGGGGCTGTGTTGCAAATTGGAGAGCGGGTGACTGTGTGTAATAAATAACATAACAAAACAAACAGATCTGCTCCAGGATGATGATTGGTCAATCTACAATAAAACACACAATATAGCAACAGTTATGATGCAAAACACCATTCCACTTAGAAACACCGTATAATCACTGAAAATGTACTTATTTTTAATCATTTTCATATAAATATGAAATATACTGTATCTATCTATATCCATCTCTTTATATATATTACTAATTCTAATAATTTACATTATTTATAGTTATTTATAAATGTATTATAAATATTAATTTACATAATTTATATTTATTAATTATAAATGCTATTTGTTCATACTATCTATCTATCTAAAATAAATCTTAAATTAATATTTAAATTAATTCATTCTTTTTATATTTATTTACTTAATTTATATTTATTAATATATATATATATATATACACACACACACACACACACACCCCATGCTAAAAAAATGAATTTTACCTTATCCAACTAATGTGCATGCTCATTCTGAAGTATAAAATACATTAAAATATCTTACGATCCCATGTAAAACTATTGCAATATATCAATTGTATCATTACACACAAATAAACAAAAAAAAATAAAATAAATGAATAATAAATGATATACATATAATAAAAAAAAACATTGTTATTAATCTTATCAAATTGAATCGTTCTGAATTTACAAAAATCACTTTTGACTTGAATGGAAAGTTAATTGTGAATCAAGTTGATTCACTGTTGTCTTTCAGCACCAAGTGCCAATGCAGTAATGATTATGCCAGCTCTGTTTGTGCTTTGCCACCTAATCAAATGTTCACCAGTGCACCCCATGATGCCACATAGATACAAACATACAATGCTTGACCTTTCCTTTCCCCCACACAGCATCCTAGTGTGTTACAAACACACATACACACCAACACGGACAATGAGCCTTTACATGCCGAGGATAACACCCGACGGTCAATAAATGACAAAGGGCATTTATTCATCCATCCATCCTGTCTTTTATTTACACCTGGTGTATATTGAGTGACACCATTGGCCAGAGGAGGAGTGTCGGCCGCTGGTAATTGGAAAGCCAGCCAATTAGATTGATCCTGCAGATGGAAACAAACAAAGGTTGCCAAGCAACAGCTGCCAGGGTCAGAGGCAGCCAGAGGTCGTCGGCTCCAATCCATTCACCATCTTCTTGGCCAAGTACCAACACATATCTGCCTCCCCATTCATCTGCATTGGTCAATCCATAAGTGAAGTGCAGACGTGCAGGTGAACCGGCAGTATAAATGCATTTAGAGAGCGCCAGTGAATCTTTCAACAGGGCACAATGCCCGAGTGGTGCCTCCCACCATTGGGACTCCTCTCCTGGCATATGGAGTGAAGCCAGGAATGGGAGCCTGCATGATTTACGGCACAGAGAATGAAGGGAGGCTGAGCTGTAAAGCAGCACTATTTAGAGAGGAGAATGGAGAAGTTATAGCAAAAAGAACTCAGGACATTGGGAGAAGCATAACATTGTCAATTTGTGTCCTCCCCATTTGGTATACATTGATTTTAGAGGTGAACGCATACACACAGAGTGTCCTCCCTCCGGAGAAGCACAGCAGGAGAGGCGCCTGTGCCATCTGAGGAATTCGACAGCTAATTGTGTTTGATTGCACATGGTAAGAAATCAATAGCTTTCAGACACCAGCACAACACATCATGTCCCATATTACCCTCAACCTCTTACTGTGTCCCACGTAAACATATGAGAAATATCAATAACTGCGCATGGGCTGCAGGTGCAAATATGAGCGCATACATGCCTGCTGGCAGCCAACTGGAGGTCAGTTAACAGCAGATGAAGAGAAAACGAGCAAGGGATATTGAGATAAAGAACAAGAGAGCGAGAATGAAAGGTTTTGTGCTCCAAGGTTAATGAAACGCCACTGCTTCGAACTCCAACTAATGTCAAGACTGTTCTGTTCAGGATACACCGTCTCAGCAAGTGTAAAACACGCTGGTTACATTCACACAGTGTCTGAGATTTACAATTGTATTTAAAGGTGTGACTCTAAAATTGTCCTGTTTATACTACAGAAATAGAAGCAGACTGAAAACTGATAACTTTTTGTCCTTACTTTTTCTCTCTTCTTCCAAATCAGTGTTTCTCGTATTTTCATAAAGTGCCCCATTATGCCATTTCAAATATTGCCTTTCATGCAGTGTGTAATGTAGCTGTATGTGAATGTATGAATTATCTGAATAAAAATAATAATAAAAGTACTTTATTTTTTCTGCCTTTCTTGTAAAACAGTAAACAAATAATAATACTAATATTCAAAATTAATTTTGTTTTGTTTCATACTTGGTCTAATGAAATTCCTAATTTCCTAAATTCCACAAAATGTGTGACTGTTGAACTTCTTTGAATTGCAATTCAGTACATTCTTTGGCCAAACCAACTTTCGACTGCAGTTCCATTCATACAGCACATATTTGCCAACCTTGCTGTCAGAACTTTCCTCTGCTTCCTGAAATTTTCAGAGCACTCTTTTACCCAAGCAAACTGTGTATGAACATATTTAGCATTGCATACAGGAATGACCATATTCTGCTGCAGTGTGAATCAGCTGGTCGTATTGCACCCACCATCCTCAGCTGCTCAGGTCCACCTTTGTAATGTACGGGAGGGTCAAAAGGGAGGCGTGTGAACAGACCGTCTTTGTGTGTATGAAATATGTCAGCCTGCATAGTAATCTCATGCACTTGCCCAGAGGCAGACGACCCCAACAGAAGGGCGAGGGAGAGAGAAAGCACGAGAGACAGAGCGATATGAGGCAGATCCCAAACACCCGTGGATAAAGGAAAGCAATAATGTGGCTGAGGCCATCTGAGAGTGAAATGACATGAGATTAACCTGAGGGGAGAGAGGTGCACACCTCAGATATCTTCTGGGAGCTCTGCACACACACACACACACACACACACACACACACACACTACACACCGCAGCGTCTGTTGAATGTCAAAGCCAGCAGAAACACATCAAGGGCATAACATTTTGGAGGAAAATTCGGAACTGGGAGGGAAAAGATGCATAGAGTCAGATCAAAAAGAAAGAGTACAAGAAAGGGATGACAAATATGCAGAAAGACAGTGTATTAACAGCAGGGTGCTTGTCCCTCACAGTGGGTTGATTCCTGGCTGTCTCATCTCTTAGGATTCACAATCAGCAGTCTGGTACGAGCGCATACAAGTGGCCTTGACAGACCCATCAAGCACCTCTTTTACGGAGATGTCCAAACACTCAAAAATCGGCCTGCACTCTCAGCGGGGTCTCCGACAGCCATGGCGAATCCCTCTCGCTTCCCACTCTCCGTTTTTCTGCTCTTCATCCCTCTTTTCTCAGGGTTTTTCCATTTGCTGACCCTGATCTGTCCGTGCGCCTCCACTGATTGGCCGTGTGCCGCGGTCAAGCTGACAACCTGCTGCTTTGACTCTGGAAGACTGGACACTGGGATCAGGGTTTGAGACACTCAGGAATCGGACACACACTCGGTTTGTCTTCAGTTTCTCTCTCTCTTTCAGACAAACAGCGGCCCTTTCTGTTCCTGGGGGCTGTCTGGGTGTTCTGCCTGGCTGCTTCACAGACAAATGAGAGTGGGGGCTTCTGATAACCCCGTCTACACTGAGGAGAAAATGGGAACACCCACAGGTGCTCATGCACACAAAGACACACAGCCCATCATGACAGCACTCACAAGTTCTATACATTAAAGGGGTCATATCAGGAAAACACATTCCATCTTGCTGTAGAAGAGGTTTTCTTGGATGTTATTCACCTTTCTCAATATTAATGTTCTACCCATATAAATTGAATTAAATTAAATATAATAATCTATCATATAAAAAATATACACCTCTGTACATCAGTAATGATTATTTTTAATGGCTTTGGATGGAATAATAATAAGAATAATAAGAATAATCATTAGGGATACACTGATAACACTTTTTCCAGAACAAGTCCGATACCGATACTTTTATTTTTGGTACTTGCCTATACCGATACCTGTATTTTCATAGCATTTATAATTTTTTTTAAATATTGGGTGCAGAAACCAAAAGTGAATCATGTTAGCTGGCTTCATTTAGCAAACAGAAATGATATTCCTTCAGTTATTTTCACACAATTATGACCGTTAAAATGTATTGTACAAGCTTTTGTAACTTTCACTGTTCATTTTATTGCTCTATGGTATTTCATCTTTAATTTAATAGCACATTAGAGCTGCTAAAATTGCAGCGGCTCAGTACAGTAATTACACGACGTTTTCCTGTAATAATGCATGGAACCACTCGTTATACATACATCTTGTAACAGCGATGAACATATTTTTTAGAAATATAAGTCGCGTTTTTTATTATCTGAAACACGCTGAGACTCATATAGGCTAATGCAAGTAACGTCAAGCAAGCAAAACATGCGCAACGCACGCACACATTTGTATTGGTGCAGAATGAGAGAGACACGTGTAGCCTAGCGCAATTCACACAAGCAGCTAGTTTCACTTTCACTTTAAATAAAGTCATTTATGCTTGACGTTTAAAATAAATGTTGTTTATAGTGAATGCCCCTATAATTGTTTGTTTGTTTTATATTTACAATTTACTTTTAATCCAAATAATGCATGTGCTAATGGAGCGAACAGCAGTCAAGATCATGCAACAGAATCTCTCTCTCCCTCCTTACTGTCAAGTAACTTTAGTAGAATAAAACTTGTGGATTGTTTTATTTACTTACCTCTAATAATCATCATAAAGCATGTAAATACTTAACTATGGTACTATACACCATTTATTATTATAGGCAAAGCTTAATTGCAACAAAAGTTGCAATGCAAAACTTTCTCACAAAAATACTAATATAATGTATCAAAACAACAAATACTGGATAGGAATGAATACATAAAAACATGATTTAATAATAATAATTTTTCAAAGGAGGAAACAATTCTAAGAGCTTGATTATGTCAGAAGAGAGAAGAATGCCTAAATTTGCCATCTGAAATGATAGTGTTTTAAAGTATTGTGAAAGTATAGTTTTAAATTTACTTTTTTTTCTTAAAAAATGAAAAAAAAAACAATTACGATGTTAATAACTTTGCAAAGAATTACCATAAAAAACTGTCCATATTCATTATTATATTTTAATATTCAAAGAGTAATAATGCAGCTGACAGCATGAGACAATTACTAGCGGTGGCAGTGGACTGAATGAACGTGCAAGTGGTTAACAGGAAGTGGTAATACTACTATGGCTAGTACCCAATGACCAGCATTTGCCTTTCAGTAAATCAGTCAGGATGGCTGAGCGAATGTCATGTCATTAATATTCATGAGCAAAGCTTTTAAGTTGAATATTGTGCCCCACCCACTTTTCCAGATAATTCCTACATTTCTGAACATATGACTACCGACAATCTTGTCGATGTTCAGCATGTCTTAATTCACCACTGTGAACGACACCAGAACTCTGTGGTTAGCCAATCATTGCAAAGGTGATTTGCATACAGAAGATGGTTAAGCATACCGTTAAAGAAAAAATGGAAAACAGTCATGAAAAACTAAACTGTGACGATATAAAAGCAAAACACCTTACACTTACCATGACTTCAAAGAAAAATAGTATTCTTTGAGCCATATTTACATAACTTTTTATGCCTGAGACAGAGAGAAACATGAACACAAAAGAGAAACAGACAACTAAAGCTTTGTATTGCCATCATTTCCCCCTCATTTTTCCTCAATCCCTTTTCAAGACATGACATTTACCTTTAACAACAGGTCATTATGTATCTGCCGTGCTCCAGCGAGGGAGCTTTACTGTCCATCTGAAAATCAGTACACACATTATCAACCACATAAAACCTGCTGCGAGAAATATATACATGGTGGTTCTGATCGGGGATCAGCTTTTCCAGAGCCATTTCTGCCTCGTGTCATTATGCGGCTGTGCAGATCCAGAACTGGCACTCTTGAGAACAGCAGAGAATTGCAACAGGTTCGGTTTAAACCTCTGGTTGTGGGCAATGGTGAAAGGTGACAGACGAACACAGTACTGTGCTTTTGTGTGTGTGAAAAAGAGAAAGACAAACACGGAGAGAGGACGTGTTCACGTGTGTGAAGAACACGGTGTTTGTAGCTTTGCATGTCTCAGAAGTGAAATATATTTGAAATTGTTTATTACTATGATTCCACTATATAAAGTATAGTGTCTGTGTTTCTTGTTGCAACAGGAGCTGTTTAACAAGTACTGACCCTGAGGAATTACAAAGACACAAGAATGGTGCCTTTTTATGATGAAAGAAAAGAAAAAAGAAAAGAAAAATAACGACTTTATTCCATCATATCATGTATCATGACGCGAGCATGTGGCGGCGCTGACCCAGATCCGACATAATGACGTCATCACGCCGGATCTGGGTCAGCTCCTGCGCCGCCACACGCTCGCTTCATGATACTGTCGTGAACGCACATCCACAAGTAATGCAGTAGAGACGAAAATGTGGAATAAAGTCGTTAGTTTTGTTTTCTTTGCGCAAAAAAATATTCTCGTAGCTTCGTAACTTTACAGTTGAACCACTGATGTCATGTCACACGGACTACTTTGTCGATCATCTTGGTACTTTTCTGGACCTTGAATGTGTTAGTTACCTTGCTGTCTCTGGGAGGGTCAGGGAGCCCTCATATTTCATCAAAAATATCTTAAATTGTGTTCCGAAGATGAACGAAGGTCTTACGGGTTTCGAACAACACGAGGGTGAGTAATTAATGACAGAATTTTCATTTTTGGGTGAACTAACCCTTTAAGATATATGTCATCCCTAAAATTTTCTTTTTTGTTTGAGTCACATTAAATATGGCATCTAGACTAACAAAAGTCTGGTTTCATGATTAATTTACATATTGTAGATGAATACCATACTAAAGCATACCATACCATAGAGTGTGCTACATGAATTAGTACTTGACTTCCTTTTACTGCAAAGCCTTTGAGATGTCTCCCGAATACTCGTTCTGCATTAGGGGTTGTTCAAGGCGAATCATTATGTTAAGTGTTTTTGTTTGGCGTGTAAACTTAAAAGACCTCATTCTAGAGAAAGATAAGCAATAATGAAAGCAGTCTCATCCATGCTATATTAGATTTTCTTACTGTTGCCGTTAGCGTTTAGCTGTTTTAGTCACTGAGCCTTTTGAAGGGATGTTAAATGCGGAGTCTCAGTACACATGTGTCCTTTTCATGGTAAACATGGACTGACAAGAAAGTCACCATCCAGACACAGTGCGTCTTAACCACAGCTTTAGGCTACCATGTCTTGTCAGAAAAAAATAATAATAATTCCTTTTCTGAGGGAATGTGATTTCAGCTTGTAAGACATCCCTCAGAAAACCCTCCATCCAGGCCTAGTCTGGCATTCACTGGCTCATACAACAATACAGTATGCATTAAATATTACACAAATACACACACACACACACTCGAGAAAAAGGGGAAGTCATGAATTAATGATGGGTTACGGTAAGATTTGCTGTTCCCATGTCCACATCTCCACGTCTCAAAGCTCCAAGAGGGAGAGGGCGATTGTGGGAAAACAAATAATCAAGCGAAAGGAAAGAAACGGTGTGATAAATGGACTAGAACATGTATGGTAATCATGTGAACAGGCTCTGTTGAAAAACCGAGTGAGCTGACTATCTAGATGGCATAAAGGCTGAATAAGTACACTTCTGACACTAGAAAGGTTCCAAAAAAGTAGGCAAAAAAAAAAAAATCCTAATTGGATTCTTCCAATCCAGAACGGAACAACAATCTTTCAATAAAATTAAAATATTAATCAAAAAAATAATAAAAAAAATCTAACAAAATAAAGCTCCACATAACTACTTACTGAATATCAAACATGTTCTTGCGTTTAAGTCACATAGCATTCAAATGCATCCAAGATAAAAGATGGAGTGAAATGCTAATTATAAATTCATATTGAGATACTGAGGAGTAACAATAAAAACAGTTGTAATAAAATGGGTAATTTCAATACAATACTTGTGTGTGCAACAGTATGAAGTCATGTGCAAAAAGCATATAAATATATCCAATTGTTAAATTAATTAGAATTATTCATAACTGCCCATTTAGTGTTTAATGAAGAACATTTTTAATGCAAGAATATTGTTAAATCTCGCCTCACGCTCATAGTTCCGAGTAGAATACCTCACACCTGGTCTAGCCACAAAAGTTTTCGTCAACATATTTCAACACACTCAAAGCTCAAACTGGATTCGAAAACTCTGCATAGGCACCCATAACTACTCTCTCCACTGGTCTGTTGTGTGTCAGCGTTAGAGAAAGATGGCTGTACTCTCTTGGAATCAAATAATTACACCACATTCTAATAAAGTCATCTTTTTTCAACAGCTATTTGGTTTAAATATTAAAATATTTTCTAATGGTGTCACAATACAGCATTTTGCTTCCAGTATTAACAGACAAATTACATGCTGCTGGAAATCTGATTTATGATTTCGAATAAGATGCTGAGACAGTGACGCAGCTCAGTAGGTTTTGAAACAGGGCTACAGTAATGTGTAAAAAAGAGAGTGTTTGTGAGAAAGGCGAAAGTGTGAAAATCAAACTTTGATACAGAGAAAGAAAAAGATGGGAATGGCAAAAGTAAACATCATCCCTCCTGTCATGACTCCTGAGGTAAACTCAGCCATCAATCCAGCTCCAAGAGCACAGTGTGTACTGCCAGCCTCCACTTTCTCTCTCTCTATTGATCTTCCCCTCCTGTCTGTTTGTCTGTCTGGACTCTCTAAACGGCGCCATTATCTCAACTTTTCCCACTCAGGAACAACAAAAGTTAAACTCACAGGGGAGAGAACGAGACAGAACAGAGGGGGGGAAGAAAACACAGCAGGATGAGAGCTGAGTCCTCGCCAAATCCTTTGGGAACGTCCACCTGTGGAGTGTCCATTCGGGAATACATATGGTGCCAACATGGGTGAGGTCACACCAGACAAAGGTGTCAGTATAATTGGCATTGTGCAGCACAGGAGATGGCAATGAGAGCATTCGCACAAACACAAACACACCCACAAGATCAATCCATCTCCAGAGTGGTGCATATCCCGCTGCTCTCCCTATCGACCCGACATACACACACGTACCCTGGATAATGGATGTACCACACACACAGAAAGCTCAAGCAGGGAGTCGTCCCATCACCCCAGGACAGGAAACACAAATGTCCTCAAACAAAGAGAGTCCATCGGCTTTGTATCAGTGGAAATGAGACATGCTTTTAAAAGTTTAACTGTTCAGTTATTGGATATTCGACCATCGGGCCTCTAGTTTTGTCCTCATGACTAGTTTTCTTGTAGGCCCCAATATCTTGGGATATCAAGTGATATATCAGAACTTCCTTTAATACAATGATAAGACCGGATCACACTCTGTTATTGTAGTGTTAGTAAATGATAATTTCTAGCACAAGAAAATCTGATTGAGTCAAACTGTGAGAGATAGAAGAACGGCTATCGCTGAGAGTATCTGATCTGAGCTTTAGCTGCAGTTCGCATCTGCAAATGTCTGATTTGTGATGGATTTGGAGCCACACAGTGAGTACACTTCAAATGGATTTATTAAAATGTTTATAAAGAAAGGAGAAAAACAAAATAAACAATTTATATCTGAATTCCTCTAAATGAGAAATAAGAACCAAGCAATTTTTCATGGCAGAGTTAATGGATAACATAAAATTGAACACAATCCCAACAGAGGCGAATTCGAAAGGCATAATCAATGAAGTTAACTAGTGCTTGCAAGCAAATTCAAATGAAATGCAATGTGTGCAAATGTCTGCGTGTGCGAACTGGAGGTCTCAGGGTTTTCACACCTTTTCAGCAATGAATTTCAATGATTGGATTTCATGAATTAATTTATTTTTAATCTAACAAAATAATGGTAAAATAATGATTAATACGATAATAATAAGTTAAAAATAATAATAATTATTATTATGAAAACATTACATTGATTTGTTATTTTAAGGAATATTTTACAACCAATATTACTATCATACCAACAATATTCTTAATCCATGTTTAATTTATACAGTATCGTTTTTTTGTGCAGCACCCTATTTTTAAAAAAATGCAACATTGTTGTAAACTGATAATTGTTTTGTTTTCATTTTGACTGAAGATAGACTGATTTTATTATTAAAGTTTTATGAAGTCATTTCATTAGACACCATTTTAAATAATACATTTGTATTAAATCATAATACACAGAATCCAGAAGAAAGAAAAATGGAAACACAAAATAAAACTGATTTGATGGGGCCCTAAATTAGAAGGGCTAGAAAGATACTCTGTGGAGTTTACTTGTAAATAAGCTATTTTTATGGTCAAGTTATGTTTGCATTCATTCTTGAGGTCTAACAAACATGTGGAATGGATTTTTTCCTCATTAATGGTATGAAATGAATATTGTGATAAAAACGTATATCAAGTGATATGGAAAAATACAATTTTTTTTAATTTTTTTTAAATTAAATTCCTTTTCTAGGCCTGGAAATCACAATTTAAAAAATTCTCTGATACATAATGGTTGTAATACAATAAAAAAAACAAGGTTTTTTTGGATTGTAGGATTTTGCTCCGATGTAGCAGAAATTCAGACATCATAAATGAGATTTAATTTCGATCAACCTTATAATGTTCCAATCACATTAGTCCAGCAATTACAAGCTGCCACCTTCTTTGGTTTTACCTCAATCCTATTATAGAAAGACTGGAGGGGCATCAAATTTCCTATGAGTGTTGAAGTGTGTTTGTGAGGAACAGAGATAGAAAGAGAGAGCGAGAACACGGCAAAATCACATTTCAATAAAAATCATCTTCTCTATAGGGACCGGCTCATCCCAAAACTCATTCCAAAACCAGACTTTGGCATTCAAAGAGACAACAAAGACCGAGTGTGTGTGAGTCTGTGTGTCTTTGCGCATGTGTGTGTGTGAGATAACCGCATTACTGGGGTAATCTGCATAGAGCATCTATCCAGGAATTGGAAATGAGATCATG
>NW_015649224.1:46814-47983 GCF_001515625.1 Sinocyclocheilus rhinocerous | reverse complement strand
GGGGGGGGGGGGGCGACATCTCAACACAAGACAAACACACACACACCTTTTCCTCCTGATAATATGCAAATGCTTCCACCTGAAGGTCACAGAGCCAGCGTGGCGGTCGCTTCTGCGCGTAATGTATTCCAGTGTGGGCGCGATTAACCGGAGTTCCCCTTTCTGACCCTTATTGGCGGTGTCACACTGAATTTATTCCTCACCTCCTAGGTGTCACATTAAATTCATTCCCTCTGCCTCTGAAGTCCGTCTCTCTCATGGAACGAAAGGGTTTATGGGAACATAAACTGGCTGATGGGATGGAGGTTCTTAGAGTGCCATTTATCCGAGTGTGGTACGATACAAATGGGATTATTGCCGGGTGGGCCAGAGTGGAACCAGATCAGTGCGAAATTATCATTACTGGTTGAAGTTCACAGAATGTTACCACTGCGTTTGAGCAGCAGCAAAGGATGATGGGAAATCTAGTCTGCCTTAAGGGTAAAATTCCTCCTGCTTCATCTCATAAATGCCAAACTGTATAGAAAACCTGAATGTTTGATTCAACTCTGACATTAACTTAAGAGCCCCTATACAAAAAACCCCACCGCACTGTATTTATCTTTTAAAGCTGCGATGTTACCACTTTGCAATACGCTCTGTATATGTCCACAGCCAATAGGCCCGAGGAACTGCTTAGGAAAATGAGTTTTGGCTGTAATACCAATATGAATATTGCATGGGGCAGTGCTAGGCTAGGTTGGGTGGGTTGGACATGCTAATCAGAGGAACAGACACAGCCCTCGTTAAAACTTTAATTGCCGCCTCAGCTGCATCCTCTCTGGCGGCCCAGGTACACTCGCTGCATTTTTAAACAGCCATGAAAAGCAGGGAGCCTTTCAGAGAGAAATGTGCGTATGATAAAGAGGAAATGAGAGAGGAGATGGGAAGGGTAGAAAGGAAAAAAAATAGACTGGAAAGTGTAATTGACCAGTTCTCCCCTGGTGGTGTTAATCTAGGCTAAGAGTGAATTACTTTAGCCTGTAAATACAGTATGACTGTGTCAACACAATCAAATATTCAAAAATCACAAATATTATAAAATAATTTATTAAAATAATATATTTTAAAAATGTATTAAAATTATATATATATATATATTATATTATAATAATATATTAAAATTAAAT
>NW_015649224.1:43231-46794 GCF_001515625.1 Sinocyclocheilus rhinocerous | reverse complement strand
AAAATAAAATAAATAAAATAATCATGAAAATAATAATTACAACAGCTCTATTAAAACATTTATTGTAACATTTACACCTAGTTTAGACTAGGATCTATAATATTTTCTAATGTTTTAAAAGAAGTCTCTTCTGCTCAGCAAGGCTGCATTTATTTGTAAGGCAAAAACACATGCCTGATTCAAGAAGGGGGTCTAAAAAATGCTAAATGCTAAATACTAACTTATTAATTTTAAGTTAAGTTGTGTTTTATTGGTATAATCTATTTAATTTATGCAAAGGTGAAAAAATGGGCAAAATGGGGGAAAAAACGTGAAAAACCGTGTTCGGTATTCGGCCTTCGGCCCAGTATTTCATTTTGTTCGGCTTCGGCCAAGAATTTTCATTTCGGTGCATCCCTAAATAATTAATTATAAAATAATTAAAATAATATCTAATTATTAAAATGATAGACAGATGATCAGATAGACAGACAGATAGATGTTTAAATATCTGCCATCATATTAAGAATTTAAGTGCATTGTTAATCAAGCTAAATATTGAATAAAGAAAATGCACCAGGTTGTTGGCTATAATAAATTGGCTATAAAAAATATATCAAATAGAAATCTGGTTAGAATGTCTGCTAAACAGGTGTGGATATCCAAACGTCCAATGGAGACTCGACTTCAATGCGGCACTAGACTTGTCAAGATCGTTGTTGAAAAAATAAAAATAAATAAATAACACCACTGAGAACAACTGTTTCTCCACTAAACAAACAGACTGAGAGGACAAGAATAATGGAGAGAAGCAGAAAAACACAATGGGCAGACAAGCGAATACAAAGTTACACAGTAACAGAGGAGGAGGGCTGAATTGCCCTGGTCCCTTCAGTACCATGATTCACTGCAAATGAGATGTCACCATGGCAGTCATAACGGGCTCTCGCCACTCCCTGCAGCGTAATTGAATTCCGCACTCGTATAAACTAGATGCTCGGCCCAGCCGCTGTTCTGATTGTTATTAATGCTGGTGTTTATGGGGGGAAGCCTCCAATGACCTATCACACCATCCGCAGAGCCCTGGAGGGCCCTATCATATACCTCTCACAACAAACATGAGCACATCACGAGCAGCGCAATCATTCAGACTGACACAACAAATTGCAAAATGAAATGCATTTAAATATGGTGTGGGAATTTTTAATTTCAAATAGGAGTTTACGTCAACCTGAAGGCAACAAGTAAAGGAGACATGCAGTCTAACAATCTCATAGTCTTAAACTGGCATAAAACATATGTACACACATACACTCACACCGATACAAATCTTTCAGACAGCTGCTTGACACCAGTGTGTTCCCAGTAGCGTTCCGGTCTCTTTTCCCCAAGGCGATGCAGTGTGGTCTGATTCCCCCAAGATTCATCCCCACTGGTACTCTGTGCTCATGACATTTTTAAACTACTGGTCTTTGGGAACAAAAAGAAATCCTAAAAAAGAAATAAAATAGGACCAAGCTCTTCAAAAAAACCTGTTCACAATTTTGAGCTCTGGTTCTATCAGTCATTGATGAGAGATGCTCCACTCCTGCGCAGGTTTAACCTCACAGGTTTTGTAGTCCGAGCACGAGTGATCCAATCAGGCGGCTGATATGAGATCAGCTCTCGGCTATGAATGCAATACAGAAGACACGGTCAAACCAAAAGGAATTTCAAATCTAAGGTCAAGTGTAAAATTGAAGAGAGATCATGTATAGTCTGGGGAAAGCACAGATCTCAAGCCAGCCATCAGTTGTGTGCAATTAAACTTTAAGAGCTGAGCAGAGGCTGAGAGCGGAACGGAGGTGTTCAACCTGGTTACTTTAACAACTGGCCAAGGGCTGATTGCGGCCCCTCGTAAAGCCAGAGAGATTTAGCCTCACCATAGGAGCCATGAAGATCATTAGTCCCCAGAGAAAGCAGTCATCCATCTGAATAACCTCACACTGGACATGAACAGACATGTCTATGAAGATATTATATTTACCATCCTATAATGGTTCATGAGGATGAATGAAGGTGTCAGTGTCTGCGTTTCAACGCACAGTATCAAATTTACCTTTGTGTGTCTGTGTCATCTGTTTCACTACTAAAGGTGTTGTATCAGGAAAAACAAAATTTTTTCTTGCTCTGTTGGAATAAGAGTTTGATTAATAATACAGATATACGCTAACATTCGCAACACAAAGCTCTATCACCAGTCCATCCAGACCATGAAATTAAGCAGCAAAAACAAGTAGTTCTTACACTAATTATGCTAACCCAACTTATGTAATCAAATGCCTTAAAGGCATGTTAAAAGTTTAAGCAAACCCAGAGTTGTGACCATTATTCCGATTTCACTCGGTAAACTTTAGCTGTGGGCACGATTCGCTTGCACAAGTGTTTTTGTATTTTATGTAATTATTATAAGAACGGATTGGAGCACTATATTATTGTTTTATGCAAAGGTGCTTTGTCAATGGTAGCGCTCACTAACTTGCTTAAGGACTCCTCTCTGTGCCAATCGCAGCAGGCTTGAAGGGGACTCCAACACAATATTAGGACACTTTAAAATACCATATGACCTGCTCTTTAAAATGCGTTAAAACCTTGAATGTGTTATTTCTTTAACCACACATCAAATTAACATTTTCTGTCAGGACTCTCTGTAAAAGATGATTGACAATTAGCATACAGTTTGGACTGGCAGTATGGTTCTCTTCTGGGCAAGAACTCCCTGCGCATCCATGCAGCCTAGCATAGATAAGAACAGGGAGAGCAGCGCTAACCCCCCAAAACAAAACCATATGCTGATATCCCCCAACACAAACTGACAGCTAAAATCTCAATGCCTTAAGCAACAAGAATGTTGCCTTTACCCAAAGATGACCTAACCGAGTATGATGCCAATACCTGAAAAGCTTACGCAACATGCTCTCAATAACAACCAGATAGCCTTTAAGCATGTTTCCAACAAAAAACAGAAGCCTTAAAGGTGACATATTATGCCCCTTTTTACAAGATGTAAAATAAGTCTCTGAAGTCCCCAGTGTGAAGTTTTAGCTCAAAATACCTTACAGATCATTTTTTATATCTTGTTAAAACTGCCACTTTTAGGGTATGAGCCAAAACGCGCCGTTTTCGTCTTTCCCTTTAAATGCAAATGAGCTGGTGCTCCCGGAGAAGAGGGCGGAGCTTCAAGAGCTCAAGCTCCGGCAATACCGGTATTATCCTTTGCAAATAAACACTCCACTATTAGTACAAGCCTGTTATCTTTACGGAAAACGCACTCGGTTTAAAAGCAGTCATCTGATTGTACTGTGCATAAAAAAAATGCACTTTATGAATTACACAGACGGGAGCACGGCGCGATAAAAATAACTCATGGTGCCATACAAACTTTATAAGCCCCACTTGTGATTATGAGCTCGACTAATTCCAGCGGTCGACTTCACATTGCTTTCATATGCAATTTTAACTCCTACATTCCTATTTACGATCATTCTGGTAGCACGTGAAGGCAGCATCAGTGAAAACAGACAGACAATGGTAGCTTTAGCAAC
>NW_015649224.1:41636-42099 GCF_001515625.1 Sinocyclocheilus rhinocerous | reverse complement strand
TGCTTCTTCTGGAGGTGTAGCTGGGTCACGAACAGTTGGCACTGCTCCATCCTTCAGGAGCAACTTTTGTGCAAAACCTGCTTTATACTGACCCTCACAAAGCAGTCCGGTGTAAAATGATTCGCGCAGACATAAACGAATTTCGGTAGAGTTGAGGAAGCATTTTCTTCGAAAACAAAATTAATTCCCCTTGTCTTCAGCGGCTCAGATTTTGGGAGTAAGGAAAGAGCTATGTGGATTCATACATCCAGCTACAGAACACCTAAAACGCTTGGGAGACATTCTCGTCAGTGCAGCAATGGCAGACTGTGTACAACTCGCTGTGAACTCGCTCAGGGCGGTTCTATGTTAAAACGGCAGAGTCTGTCAACATTCGTGGGCGGGATCTGTGGCTAATCATCACATTAGCACCAAGTCGGGAAAACGGGTAGATGGGAGACACTGCTTATGATTTATGGGGATT